>NC_054544.1:29736030-29903530 GCF_017654505.1 Polyodon spathula | reverse complement strand
GGATTTTTCCCACATATTTTTTTTTAAATTTAGGTCCCTGTTCCTCGTGGCCTACTGTTCCTCAGTGTTGGACCAAAGCAGACAGTTTTGCGCGTTCCGTCTCGGTGATAACATACAAATAAAAATCTAGCACTGTTGGGCGCAGTATATTAAACGATAGCTGCTGTCGTAAATTTAGTTTTTTCTTCTTTCTTTTTTTAACCAGTTTATTTTCAGCAATAGACACCCACGCTGACTCTATACTGAGTATAGTCACATTGATGGTTTCACCTTTTATTTGATCGAGTGCCCGGTTTCTCCGTTTTGTTTCAATATCAACATATTAACATATAAAACATATATACTTATATATATATTATTGTATATATAGATATATATATATATATATATATATATATATATATATATATATATATATATATGTGTGTGTGTGTGTGTGTGTGGTGTGTGTGTGTGTGTGTATATATATATATATATATATATATATATATATATATATATATGTGTATATATATATAACACGGCCCTTGTTGCTTGTAATTGTGCACCAGTGCACTACGCTATTCCTGTACAGATGTAGTGAAATTACACGTAGTGATAACATGGTGTGGTGGAGGAACACTAAAGTAACCAGTTTTAATCTAATTTAAGTGTGTTTTTAACTGCGGCTGTACTACATTTGTATCACAACTGTAAAGGAGCCAATGTAGATACATGCATCATTTAATTAGTAGCAAGATTCTTCTGCGATACACTGAAGATGTGGTGTTACCTGGAAGAGCTGGTTGAGCAAAAGTTGACATGGCTGGCTAATATTAGATGGACAGTATGTGTTTCAAAGTCAAACTGCTTCATTATGGACTGAGTGAACAAAGTAAAACTTTAAGCCAGCAAACGGGTAATGCATGACTAAAGTTGGTGAAGCGTGGCTTAACGAACTCCATGTGCTTGAAGTGTCCCAGAATAGAATAGTGGTGTTGACCATGGACAGAACAGAAAGTGGTGGATACAGGGTACAGAAAAAGCACTAAATGAAATATTGATCCTTCACCTGAAGAATACAGCAAATAACAGCTCTACTAATAAGCCAACGTTGTGTTACAAAGAGCAAGAGAAACGAGTATAGAGTCTAGAAGTTCAGCATGGTTGAAGATTCATGTATAAATTTAGAGCTGACGCCCTGTACATTGCACATGCATCGACATGTATTAAGACCTAGCAGTTCTTTATTTTGTGTTTATTTGATTTTAAATAACTTGGGTCATATCTTCCTCTTCAGGCACAGAACACTATATTGATGTTCAAATCTGTATTTCAACACAGAGCAACATGATTTCGGTGGAGTAGCCCGAGATTAGATATGTTTTTGATTGCCTGTTAATGTGGTTACTGTATCAGTGAAAGCAAATCCTTCTATTCAACCCATGACTGTGTTAATGTAACGGTTAAGTGATACAGCTTAGTGTTCAGAGCTCAGTACAGTACTGAGTTCAGTATCCAGAAGTACTACCTGGTCCCAGTGAAAATATACATCTAACATAGGTTATATCTTGATTTGGGTTTTACATGCTACAAAGGTTCTACATCATAACTGGTAGTGTTTTTGAAGCTGGCAAAGGCAGGCGGTAAATAAAGCTTGCAGTAAATTTTGGTCTTGCAGTGTGTCCTTATTACTTTAAAACAAATGCAACTAACTAGACTGTTTACACCTTCCCAGTCCTGTAGGAATCACACTGACTCAATGTGTTCCTGCAGCATACTGGCTACAGCTATACATTGTGCCTATGCACTCTCTAATGTGCTTTGACGTCTTGTAGGTACTCCAGGATGTGTTCATTAATATCTACCTTTATTTCAGAAAATGAAAGAACAGTGATTTAATTAACAGCATGCAAAGTATTCATGAAAAAATGCTGTATGGCAAAAAAGCTTTAAAAAGAGTTGAATTGTTCTGCATTCATGCATATGCTAAGAAAAGTCACAATGGAGGAGAAAGCTGTAGCAGGGACAAAGGGGGTATGTGAACAAGTTCAAAGGTAGTCTATCTTCCTGCTAGTGGCAGTAATGAACTGCTTAAGGAATTGCCAACAGCAGAAAGCCTCAAACGTGTGAATTGACAGGGGAGAGGGGGATGTGAACAGCATAATATGCTAATTAAAAGGAATGAATGCGTTGTTCAGTCGAGTTTGAAAGGATTGGTTAGTGTGGTCTTTTTTTCTGAAAATAAAATGTTGCTTCTGCTAGACGGGTGGCTGCAAACAGTTTACTGCGCTGTTTAACGTTAGATCGGCAAATTAAAATAGAAGTTTGAAGTTTTGACAGTTTTAAAAAGATATAGAATGTGCTGTACGATTTAAAGGAAGGCATATCAAGATTTTCCATTGCAGGTTAACTCTCCCAGTTGGTGTTTTTGAAAATATGTTAAAGAAAGGCTGGGAGTTAGAAACGTCACAATGTTTTACTATCTGTCATAACCAAACACAGGCACTAGTGAGCTTGTGCCTTATTGAATAAGGCTGCAATATTATCTGTTTCTGTAGAACGCCTTTTTATTCGAAATTATGTGCCTAGAGTGAAATATGTTTCCCAGGTACAGCACCCGGCAGGATGTGTTCTCACGCGTATTGAATGCAGAGGCACCGCAAACACCTGTCGAACATTTTGGAATTTGCACAGCAAGTCCGTGCTTGCCTTTAAACCTGTGCCTGCAGCTGTTCTGCACCTTTCCAGAGAGCAGTGTGCATTTTGTAGCTGAGATCGGTAGATTTATCTGATAGTTTGTTTTTGTTTTATGAAAAACGCTTGCTGTACTACGTTATGAAAAAGCAACACATTGCAATTTGACAAGGCCCGTAAAAGCAGATTTCTGAGAAACTGTGATCCAGAACGCAGGGAAACCAATTGTTTAAGTTTGTGTTACTGACAGCAGCGACTTCGTTTGGAGATGTGTGTAAATGAATTTGATGCTATAGAGGTTGATTATTCCTTAGTGTGCCATATTATCCTGCAGTAATGAACGTGGGTGCTTTAGGAATATGGAGCTCTGTGGGCTGGGCTGTCAAAGGCTAAGGCTCTTAACTGTGTTCATTTAGGCCAGCATGGCATGTACAGTGCCAGTAGTCTGCTGCTGTATCCTGACAATGCAGTATCTGGTGAATCTAAAGGTGTTTGCACTTAGATTTCCAGTCTCTATTGTGCTAGTAAATCAGGACTTCCTTTGCTCAGGTATTGCATCGGCTGTATTTAGCAAGTATATCCGCTTGTATATCATTTTTCAATTTATAAAATCCCTCTATTGCCAACACCTCAATTCTAAACGGTATAGCTCTGCAGCTCTTAAAATCCAATTGTAACATAAAGAAAAAAATGGTTCTAGTCCCATAACAAAGCTGGCTTTTAGCCTTTGGAGCTTGCAACACGTAGCCAATCAATTTAGATGTGCATTGATATGCACAATATCAGCGTATCTTGTTCATCTGAATTGTGTATATGCTTAGAATTGTAGCATTCAGTAATGATTGTTTTGATGTTTCAGGATAATCTGTATCTTGTGGATCTGTCTGTACAGATTGTGTCAGTCAGAAGGTTTAATGGAGACCGGGAAGATTATGGATAAAAGAAAGGTTTGGTGGAGTAATCCTAAAATGAAACCAAATGAGCAACTTAAAATATGTGAAATGACAGTGTCGTCAAGAATTAGAGATCTCAATATTAAGACATCTTGAATTCAGTTACAAATATCTGCATTTAAAAATAAATGCATTTAATAGAATGAACATTTGAATTGGTCCTACTAGTTTGTAATCATCAGTACTGCATTAACCTTTCACTACTTAAAACTAAAAATTAAACACGACAAACACATTAATTCAAATGCACGCACATGATTGCAAATATCACAATATAGAATTTAGAGAATAGTGTAAATGCTTTTTTGTCGTTGTTTTATTAATTGGTGTATAGTTACTATATAAAAACTTGTACCGCTTAACTTAATAGCTGTTATTTATAGGCAGTATAACATTTTACAAAATGGATGGTTGTACAGTACAACCTCATAGCCGTAGTGGCTGTTATTTGTCAGGATAGTGAAGCAAAACTGTGCACCCAACAACAAGAACATTAAAAAGCATCTTTTACCATACTGTGCTGCTGTGACCATGCTCATGAGTCATCTTGGTGGACCTTTTATTTTGGTACTTCAACAGTAAACACAAGCACAGAGAGCATGATAAATGTGAACAAAGACATACTGTCATCAAAGATGAGCACACGCTGAAAATAGATTATAAGCAATGTATAGCTTTATACAAAGCCAGAGCACAGATGTGTACGGAGGGGAACCTAACTTTGGTTCCATTTCAGAGGTTTGTAAAGTCGTGAACAAAGTAGCAAAGTTGTACCCATTCCAAAATCTGCTGTAGCTGTCCGCATTTCTTAGTTATGTTGTTGATGCCGGTATGTATGGGTTTTTGAGTTTACGCACAAAAATGCATTCCAGTGACTGTAAACTGATTAACCTTTTGTTGTGCAATGACTGCTTGTACTGGGTAATTGTAACCCTTTGTATTTTTTTTCAGGTAGACAAAGTGCTGTTCAATAGAGAGGCCCAACTGAAGCAGCAGCCATGCCATTCCCGTTTGGCAAGTCCCACAAGTCTCCTGCAGACATTGTTAAACACCTGAAGGACAGCATGGCAGTACTAGAAAAACAAGACATCTCAGATAAAAAGGCAGAAAAGGTACCATAATGTTGTGGGTTATATATTTACAGAACAGACACACACCATGGATGACCTCAAGTTTGTGATTTTTAGAACCAGTTTAATTAGATAATGTACAGTATAGAAGAATAAAAGAAAATAAATGGATAAAGTTACTGTGATGCCTGTAGGTTTAAATAGAAAGGAACGGTGAATCGTTGCATCATTCGTGGCATAGTGAATGATATCACAAAGCATTAGATTTAAAATGAAATGTTGGGAAGTTGGCTCTTTGAGCAAAAACATGTATAATAATGTACGTAATTGCACTCTATGCCAGATAACCATTCATGTTGCTTATCAAGCTTACAGCATGCTTCATGTCTAAAGATCTCACAGATGCTGGATAAATCAGCTATGCCCATCTCAATGGCTATGTACTGTTCATAAAAGGTGACATTTCTGAAGTACAGTCTACTACATGGTAGAAATAGATGTGGCTTTTTTTCCAGTGCACACCAAGGGCTGGATTACTACTTTTGTTATTATATTCACCACTTTTTTGTTTTGTTTACGGTTCTTGGCTGTATAATGCAGGATTACATTCCAGTGAATCCATAGGACTACCGGGACACTAATGCTTTATCATGTGATAAAGGTCATGTGATTTGTAAAATGTGTTTGTTTGCAGCTCTCAAATAATACAAATGAAGTGTACAATAGTATGTCTAGAAACATGTTTTTGGTTTAAATCTGATGTTTCTGTTTATAGCAGTGTTCTGATGGCCTGAGCTGTTGGAAAGCAGCATGTTTGTGTTTTGGTTGCACATACATTAGCTTTTTATACGCTGTTTAACTTCAGAGCCTTTCTGCTTGATTAAGATCACTAGAACTGTTGTCTGTTCTTCTAGAAATTGCCTTTGCATGACTTTAATTCAGTTAAATCAAACGAAACAAAAAGATCCTTGTCAGCAATTATGTGGACAGGAGAATATTTTGTGGTTGTTTTTTTTGATTGACTATTTAAAGGAAATGAACATTTAAGTAAGTTATTCTAAGACGGTGGTCTCTTGAAATGTGGCTGTGACCTTTTTCTTTTTTTCATTATGTACAGCTATATATTTTTTTAGCAATGGGAGGGATGTAGAGGTTTCTCGTCATGGGCACATTGGAAGACATAATTAAAAGACTTGCATTGTGGAACCTGAAAAGGTTAAGCATTTGTGTATTGTTGTAATGTTCGGTTACAGATACTATAAGCTGAGTATGTAGACATTGACCATTGCCTCATGAGAGGCATTTAAGGCTGATGGGTAAATGGCTAGTCTTTTGGGTTATTGTTTTGTTGCGGTTTGTTAAAATTACTTTCTTTCTTTTTCAAACAGGCAGTTATATTGCATGCAACATACAGTAGCATGTAGCTTTTGCTATGTGTGCCATGACAGCCGCTGAAAGAACGGCAATAATAGCCATTGTGCCAGTGTTGCGTTGTTGAAAGGATTGGAACTAACCTCTTTCTTGCCTTACTCTTTTATCATGTTTTCATTGCAGTCCATTGGAGGGTTGCATTGTTCTCAAACCCCTCGCACTTTACAAAATGGTGCCCCCACCCTCCTTGCCACAAGGCGCAATTCCTCTCCGTGCTGTGCAGAGGAATTGCAGCGCGAGGACAAAACGAACGTTGCTATGAGGTTGCCATGGGCCAAGAGACTCTCCTTAACGGGGAGAGAGAAGATGGATAAAACAGCACTTCTATCAGTTAATGTTTATTTCGTTTCTCATCGCCCTCCACATGCAGGATGTGATTTACAATTACCTGGTGGTGGAAAGGGCACCTGGGGGCGGAGTTGTTAACCTCAAAAGACTTTGCACCGGGCAATCAAACTAATCAATAGGGTTCACATTGGTAATACTTTGATTTGATTAAAAGCAATCTCAAAGGAAGGGTTCTAATGCTGTGAAAGAAGAGGTCAATGCTGTGCATCTGAGTTGAAAAGTACGCTATCCTAAGGTTTCACAGACTCCGTTTAACCCTATTCTTGGGCTACTTAATGTTATATGTCGGTAAGGTAGTCCAAGAATAGTGTTAGCCAGGTTCTGTGAATCTACCCCTATAGATTCACTGTCAGATTGTTTCACAGACCTTGATTAGCACTGATCTAGGGCAGTGGTACTCAGTCCTGGCCTTTGAGATCTAGTCCAATCCAGGTTTTTCCTCCAAGCTGGTTCTAAAATAGTTAATTGAACCTGCTAAGAGGCAATTAACTAATTTTGGACCTGGTTGAAATAGACCAGGACTGGAATTGATCTCAAGGGCCAGAATTGAACAGCACTGGTCTAGGGTAACATTAGGTCATCCGAGATTAGTGTTAATCAGGGTGTGAAATCACCTATAAAAAATATTAGTTTTGTAACCTACAGTAAGAAGTCCATTTAATAATTTTGATTTGTTTTGATTGAAAAATCTCTGCTCTATCAAGGCATACATTGTTGAATGACTTTTAAAGTGTACTTTGGAAAAGAAGAAGAAGTGTTTCAGTCGGGGATACACGTTTAAAGGAAACAAAATGTTAAAGTTCTGTTTGTTTGACTTTTTGTTTTAATGTTTGTATCTTTCGTTAGGCAACTGAAGAAGTCTCAAAGAACTTGGTGGCCATGAAGGAGATCTTGTATGGCACAAACGAAAAGGAGCCTCAGACAGAAGCAGTGGCTCAGCTGGCCCAGGAGCTGTACAACAGCGGTCTCCTTAGCACACTAATAGCAGATTTGCAACTCATTGATTTTGAGGTGAGGCGAAACCCAACAGATGAGTGGTTGGTCACAGCGTGTGAACTATAATAACCTGCCCATGCTGCACTTCATTAATGCTAATGTCATTGCAAGAAAGGTTTTAGATTTTCAAAGACAGAGCAAATGATGGATCAAAAATATTGTAGTGAGATGTACTAAAGCTGCAGGCAGTTGCGACACTTACAATTGCATCAGTTTGTTAAGAACTTTTGAAAGCATGATTTAAACAGACGCAATTGTTGCTGGCATTTCCCAGTCCGCTTTTTCTCATGTGTTGCCAGTTGTGCTCAATGTATTTTTGAGACAAACACCCAAGTACCTAATTTTCACTAAAGTCAGGGTGTACTCGCAACTCTTAAACACATTTTTCTGGTTTTCCCAGCGTGTTGTGAGCAACAGACTGCACACATGTGCCACTAACCCCTCCAGCTCATTCTGAGCATCTGTGTAGGACGGTGATCTATTGTGTGTTAATTGTCTAGGCTACTAAGTAGACCAAGTTTAAAAAATAATAATTAAAATAAAAAAAAACTCTGAAATCATTTAGTTTCAATATAAAATAATCTTTTATTCCCATTGTACACCAATTTATAGTTTTACATAATGTAATGTGTAGCCTACCCAAAACACATTAGTGTTATTTCAGCGCAATGACTAATATTTAAAATGCATTGAGCACTATAAATGTATGTGTGTGCGATTTTATTGTGTTTTTAAACCCAATACCTCCTTATGTCCGGTTTCGGAAGGGGCTACTGTATGATTATGAAAAGCTTTTTTTTGGGTGAAGGTTGGGGCCCCACTATAGAATCTGATGGTGTTAAACTGCCTTTCATTTTTATGTATATAACAGTGTTAAAATAGGTAAAATGAAGACAGAACACAATGCATTGTACAGATGACGTTTACATTTAATAAAAACAATGTTATTTTGTTTCTTGCACCCTTGCATGTATAGATGTTATCCTTCGTGCACCCTCTGCTGCAGCAAACCACAACTCAACTACCGCTGTTTTATTTGAAAAAAAGAATGTCGCACAACTCTCGCAAGGTATCTTGCTAAGATGACGCAAATAATGTTTAATTTAGTACATTGCGACTCTCTTCATTAACATATTTTTTCTGCGTACATATGACAAAATGTGCACTTTGCGAATTGTCGTAATGAAGATGCAAACTACGATATGTTTGCACTGCGACTGACCCATCTTGGTACATCTACCCCTTAAACTCTTTTATTGTAATTCATTATTAACTTCAAAGTTATTACTTTTTTACTTCTACTAAAGTAAACCTCCTGGTTTATTATAATGTTTTCACTGAGTGCTTGCTCTACCACACTTTTTTTTTTCTTTGAAGTTAATATTTTAGTAGTTCCTAGTTTTGTTGTTTTTTTAAATGTCTTTATTTCCTCTTTCTGGTCTATATTTAAAAGAAAATGTCATGTAATTCTGGGAAGTCTTCCATGTGTTTATTGAGGTTTCCTCTTTTAAGTCCTGTTCTGAACTCTGCAGATGATTTCAATCTTCTAAAGATGTGTAAATGTTCTAAGTCTACTGTGCAAACTGTATTCAGAAAATGTAGAAAAAATTGCTGGCCGCCTTCCATCTATTTCAGTGTTAATTGAAATCCATTGTGAGGCATGTAGTAAATTAATTAATTACTTAATGATTTTAAATGGTATATGACCACAGTGTACATATAGCCTGTCTAGCATACAGTGTATCCAGATATGAAGAAACTTGCTAAAGACACTATGTAGCACAATTTTATTTAGTGTTTCAGAATCTGGGGATACATACAGGCAGATTTTATTTTGCATGTTATATCTGTGCATACACAGACTGATGGTGTTTATATGACAGCTGTTCCTGATGTGCCTGTGGCTCTTGTTGTAATGGCTTAGCATTATCAACTGTCTAAGAACCTGTGTCACAGTAACATTGACAATATGCATTATAACTTTATTTTCTTCTTTGCCACAGGGTAAAAAAGATGTTGCTCAGATTTTCAACAACATTCTTAGAAGACAGATTGGCACAAGAACCCCTACAGTAGAATACGTCTGCACCCAACAGAATATACTTTTCATGTTGTTAAAAGGGTGTGTACAAATGTCTTTTTTTTTTTTTTTTCTTCTTTTGGGATGCCTGTGACAGGTATTTTTTTTATAATTGAAATTAGTAAAATAATGTGCTACTGTATTTTACAGGTAAAGAGACACATTTAAATGTGTAGACATAAACTTAATTATCATTAAATGTTTTGAAAACCCCATTTCATTAGCGTAAAGGCATTTTCAAAACTTTGCTTTTGATTTGCTGTTTGTTTTCTTGCTTTCCTTCCCCCCCCACTTTGATTCCGTTGAAACCACAATGTCCTACCACAAGGCCACAATGTCACATCTTGTGTTACAGCCTTTAAAAACTACATCTTCATCTTCTAGGCATTCCACATTGCTGAGAATGCCACGGAAGGCACAGTCAGAGATAATTTCTTAATCGTAATTCCAACCATTTTAGCTTGTTGTTGAAAAGCCTGTTTAAAACTATTTACTTCAACAAATGTAAAATTAACAGAAACCTTTTATTTTTGTTTTAACAATCAGATTTTATTTGTGTCGCAGATGGGGGGTGGCAGGAAAAAAAAAAAAGGCTTTTTAAAATCCAAGGTAAACCTCCAAATAAGTGTGTGAATTTAAAAGAAACAGGAAAGTCTAATTTATAAAGGCAAGTTGTTTATCTTCAGAATTATAGAAAAGTCACAAAAGAAATCTAGATAATAGAAAACTTGCAAAGTTGTGGAGGGGACTTCACAGACTTGTCCAGTATGTTCACCCCCACTGGCAGATACGTATCATATGTCTGCATGGCACACCTTAGTGGTTTACATTATACATGGAGAGCCACTTATCCAATTGTGATGAAACTTGCTAAGGAAAATATAGCACGTTGGTGTCAAAATCTGCCGGAATATGAAGATGACTGGATTTTACAATCTTTGTCCAAAGAGACGGTTTTGATTAACCTTGTTAAGACATTGTAAGTTATCAAGTGTATCGTAATTTAGAGGTATATGGAGGTAGCGACCTCCATGTTTAAATCATGAATAAATGATGATAAAATTGTAGCTATCTGAAGATTTCAGTCTGATGCTTTTTCAGTGTATTTTTTGTTCACACTAGATTTAAACAATTCCTCAATGTTCAGATCAGTTGTAATCCATGTGTAAGTAATCTTTTCAAACATTAGCAGTCTGTTTGGAATTCCAACAAGATTAAAATGAACGTCTCTTACTTCTGTAGGTAACCGAGTACAGTCAGTCTGAGAAATGCAGGCCTTTAGTTGCATGAACTTCGAACCAAACATCACTGTAGCTGTTTAGTTTAATTAGTCATACAGCTATCCTGTCAATCTTAAAATGGCATTGATTGACAATATTTGACTCATCAGTGAAAAGCACAATTTGTGTAATTAATTTATTTTTTAAATCCCAATGCATAATTGGTGTAATTGTTGTTTTAGTGTTATGCCAACCACCATTCCCCTTCATGACTGATAAACTTATCTAGAACTGGTTTGATGGCGCTCTTGTCTAAGAGTTCAATAATATGCCTCTCTTTGTACGTTTCATATTAGTTGTCAGACATTTCACATTGCAAATCTGGGTTTCCATAAATACTTGTATTTAAAGTACAATATATATAACCTTTTGTTATTTTCTTTTAACTGAGCAATCTCATGATTTTTGTATTTATTGATCTTTATTTCCACAGCTATGAATCACCTGAAATTGCTTTGAATTGTGGTATAATGCTGAGGGAATGCATCAGACACGAACCATTGGCAAAAGTCATCCTTTGCTCTGAGGAGTTCTACGATTTCTTCAGATACGTGGAACTGTCAACATTTGATATCGCGTCTGATGCATTTGCCACGTTTAAAGTAAGGGTTTTTAAATTTCAGCTTTGTTTGTTTGGTGCAGACAATGTGTGTGTTTTAAGCCTTTTCTACATGGATACGTAGTGCAGTGTTTAGAATTACTGAAAACATATACTCCCCCTTAAAAAAATTATGGACATAATCATTGAAATACTGATATGCAATTATTTTTATTTTTTTTTTTTTTTTTTTTTTTTTTTTTTTTTTTACAAGGCACAAGCCACTGAGTGCAGAATTCTTGGAACAACATTATGACAGAGTAAGTAGTGGAGATATATATATTTTGTTGTAATACTGTCTAATCATAGACATACACGTCACTATATTACATATATAAATATATATATATATATATATATATATATATATATATATATACACACTCAAATGTGAACATTAGTTTTCCCATTTGTTGAATGTGTATTGTAATCTCTGTATGTGCAGTGATGTTAAATGTATTCTTTCTTTCTTTCTTATAACAGTTCTTTAGTGAATATGAGAAACTACTCCATTCAGAAAACTATGTGACAAAAAGGCAGTCTCTGAAGGTACTGAAATCTTTTTATTTTTCTCAAGTCTTCTGTATGGTTGTGTGGCACTTGCCTAAGGACACACCATTAGGCAGTGGTTGGGCTGAGATTTGAACTCTAGGATCCAGCCTGCTTCCTTCTATCCAGCAGACCACTCTGGTGTAAGATTACGTTCAAAACACGGGACAGGCTGGCACATCTCTGTGTGGAGCGGCAGTCTGTCTCTGGGGGTGAGAAAAGAATGCATGTTCATTTAGGGTTATAATTGAGGAAAGATTTGACTTGTATAATGCTTTCTAATTCATTCAGTGAATGAGTAAACAAACAGGTTTGGTTGTTAAAGTTCCCATTCTTCTTTTTTTTTTTTTTTCAGTTGCTTGGAGAACTCCTTTTAGATCGACACAATTTCACAATTATGACCAAGTACATCAGCAAGCCAGAGAATCTGAAATTAATGATGAACCTTCTGAGAGACAAGAGTCGCAATATCCAGTTTGAGGCCTTCCACGTCTTCAAGGTAGCAGTCAGCATTTCTCAGGGAATAAAGATGGGAGCAATTAAACTAGTCTGTTCATGTGTGTGCTTGTGCTTGTATTATTTATATATACACACACACACACACACACACACACACGGTGAGTGTACAAAACATTAGGAACACCTTCCTAATATTGAGTTGCATCCCCCTTTTGCCCCCAGAACAGCCTCAGTTTGTCGGGGCATGGACTCTACAAGGTGTCTAAAGCGTTCCACAGAGATGCGGGTCCATGTTGACTCCAGTGCTTCCCACAGTTGTGTCAAGTTGGCTGGTAGTGGATCGCTACTCTGAATAGTTTGTTCCATCTCATCCCACAGATGCTGAATTGGATTGAGATTTGGTGACTGGGCAGGCCACTTCAGTAAGCTGAATTCACTGCCATGTTTGTGGAACCATTCCTGGACAATCCTAGCCTTGTGGCATGGGGCATTATCCTGCTGAAAAAATCCATTAGCAGATGGATACACTGCTGCCATGAAGGGATGCACCTGATTGGCAATGATGTTCAGATATCCTGTGGCATTCAAACGTTCCTCCACTTATCAAGGGGCCCAATGTATGCCATGAAAACACACCCCACACCATCACACCACCACCACCAGCCTGCAATGTTGACACGCGGCATGATGGATGCATGTACTCATGTGGTTTTCTCCATACCCTAGTCCTCCCATCAGCGTGAAACAGCAAGAACCAGGATTCATCAGACCAGGCAATGTTTTTCCAATCCTCCAGTGTCCAGTATTTTCGTTCCTTAGCCCACTGCAACTGCAGTTTCTTGTGTTTTGCTGAAAGAAGTGGAACTCTGTTAGGTTGTCGGCTGCCATACCCCATTCGTGTCAAGGTACAACGAGTTGTGCATTCTTTTATGGGTCTTTCGGCACCATTGTTGTACTAGACCGTCAGTTGACTAACTGTAGCCTGTTGTTCTGTCTGTTTCTCTGCACAGTTCGTGTCAGCCTCCTTTGGCCTCTTTCATCAATGATCCGTTTTCAACCACTGGACTGCCATTGGCTGGATGTCCTTTGGGTGGTGGACCATTTTTGGTACACATGGGAAACTGTTCAGTGTGAAAATCCCAGCAGTGCTGCAGTTCTTGACACTCAAACCGGCGAGCCTGGCACCTACTACCATACCCCATTCAAAGACACCTAAATCTTTTGTCTTGCCCATTTTCCCTCTGAATGGCACACATACAAAATCCATGTCTCAATTGTGTCAAGGCTTAAAAGTATTTCTTTAACCTGTCTTCCCTTCATCTACACTGATTGAAGTGGATTTAACAGGTTACATCATCAATAAGGGATCATAGCTTTCACCTGGATTCACCTTGTCAGTCTATTTCATGGAAAGAGCAGGGGTTCCTAATGATTTGTACACTCGGTGTATATTCAAATTGTGTCACTAAATGCAAATTGGGATAAGTTTTCAAATACAGTCAAATGCAGTCAAATGTGTTTCCAGTAGCCAGTTTTGCCTGAAGAGAATTTTGCCACAAGTTGATACTAGATGTTTCCAGCAGTTGCTGCATTTTTTTTTCATAACAGCCACAAGAGGGCACCAGTCTCAAGAAAGTCCTTTGTTTGACTCATGTGATACTGTTTTAACCGTGATGGCATAACCATTTATTCATCCAATTGGTTTCCATGTTACCTATCGGCAAAATGATCATCTTAACAAAATCCATTTGGCTTTTTATGTGGATAATTTTGTTACACTTTCCCTTCTGATTTTGCTGTTTTTACAGGTGTTTGTAGCCAATCCCAACAAGACCCAGCCTATCTTGGATATTTTGCTGAAGAATCAAACAAAACTTATTGAGTTTCTTAGCAAGTTCCAGAATGATAGGACCGAAGATGAACAATTCAATGATGAAAAGACCTACTTGGTGAAACAAATCAGGGATTTGAAGAGACCAGCACCACAGGAAGCGTAAACCTTCATTTATTAACCGAAACTACAGCCGTAAAATCAGCAACTACTGTTAGATATTGAACATTAAGCACCCTTCAATTCATGAGGAGTATTCCTGCTAATCTGCTCTTCAATTAATGTTTTTTTTTTTTAATTTTATATTTTTTGGGGTTCAAGATAAAACTGTTGCTTTCTTGCACATTAGAACACAATGTGGACTTATTACTGAAGTATTTTGTCATTCAAACAATGCAAAACAACCTTTTTTGCCTTCATTGCTTTATGGAATTATTTGCAGGTGTTGATTTGACAATATATAAGTTGAACTGTTTTAATTTTGCTTATTTTTATTGAACAGATTTTCAAAAAGTAGCAAGAGTAGTGATTTTTGCATTTCATTAGATGTTTCCTTTGTACATAACTCCTTAGACAGCTCATTTCTGCTTAAGATATGAATTAATTTGTACAGCAAATGAATGTTATTGATTAGTATGTAACTATTAACCTAATATTGATTTTTTTTTTTTTTTTTTTTTCCCCCCCCCCCCCCCCCCCCCCCCCCCCCCCCCCCCCCCCAACATGACTGCGCATGTATGATTAATATTTTTGCAAATCACATAAAATGTTCATTTACTTGCAAAGTATTGCAGCATTAAAGAAAGTGCCATCACTCCAGACAGGTTAATGTTAAGAACTAAAACCTCATCCACCTGGATTCTAACCAAGCCCAACTCAAGCAGATTGATTTATATACTATTTGTATGATTTTAATTGGCCTTCAGAAAAATGTCAAGTTCTCCAGTAGTAAACAGTGACAGTGGTTGAGCTTATTTATTTATCATATATCCTAAACATGAGACATTTTAGAGATTCCAGTACAATTGTTTGTTGCCACATGAGTTGTAAGATGCATTCATTTGAGCACTTCCGCAATAATAAGGTATTTAAAATGTCTATTCAGATGTATTGCACAGTTTGGGTCATTTTACTATAATGAAAAGAGGCACATTTTTACCAGTTTCAGAACCAGATTACATGTTTGCCAGTCTTATATATGTATGAAGACTGGCAAAATATACTCTTTTTTTTCTTTACTATCATTTATAAAATGAAGGTGCCAAAAAAACATCCCAAAATGAAATGCTATATATCTCAAGTACATTTTATTTGCTGCCATAAACCTTGTAGGAGAAATGTCAGTTTCCAAAACAACTTCTCAGTGCTGTTTAGACTAGAAATACAAACTATATATAAAAAAATCACAAAAGAATTTCCTATTTTGTGGAACCCCCCTGACATAATGTAACTGAATATGAATGAACAAAATGTGTTCACTAGAAAGCCCCATGCTTTCTACCTAGACCTACTTCCTGAAATGTGAAATAAAATGGTGCAAAAAAGAGCATGTAATGTAAAAAGATTCAGGTACTGTCAAATATCTCTAAGCTAAAAAGAAACTATGAAATTGTAAAGCTATAAAAGGTATTTCCCATTGCATATGTTTATAACCCCATGTTCAGCAAATTAAAAGGATAACTGAAGAATATTCACCAAACTGTTGTACTGGAGTCGGAGACTGACAACAAAGAAATTGAATTTGTATTAAAAAGTGCTTTGCAGTTGTGTGATACAGCAAAAAAGAATAAATAAATAATCTATAAAGAAATTTACAATTGTTGTCAAACAATCTGGCTTCCCAACCCCACCCCTTCAAAAGAAAAAAATAAATAAATTCTGAATAAATTGATTTTATTTTTTTTATTTTTTGTATTTATTTTCTGTGTTTTATTTTTATTCCAAGATGGCTTCACATGGGATCACATATGTTCCTGCTCAACTACATTTCCCCATCATCCTCCTGCTCACATAGTAACTGAGATGGATTTATCAGTGACCAGGAGAATAATGGGAAATGTAGTTCTGAGACATCTTTGAACTATTCTGGAAACAGCCAGGCAATACCGCAATTTAAGAGAGGGAAACAAGTTAAATCAGTACACACACCGTACTTAAACAGTTGTAGCTACACATGGGAACATGAAACACACACACACACAAAATCTTTGTTACCTTTTAATTTAGTAATTGGCATCCATATCATCTTCAAACCACATTAGTTATTCAAAAATGACAGCAAGGTAGACTCGAGACAGAATCTCATAGTGGTACTGCAAGTCTGAATCCAGCTGAGTCAAATTCAAACATGGGTATTTTTACATATGTTTTATCTCTGTTTTTTTACAAGCGCCTAGTTTTTTGATTTCATGATCTCTGCAACTTCTGGGGAAAAAAATTGAGAAGCTCAGAACATGTACATTCAATCTCCCATTGACACTGTCTTTTCACTTTTACAAAAGTTAATTAATCCATGTGAAATATTTGCATAAGTTACAGAATTGTCCTTGAACCTTGCATCATAGCTATGAGTTGTATGTACTCTTTTGGTAATGATGCAACACCTGTACACCAGAATCATTTCTTCAAGTGGTAGGTCTGCTGTAACGTCTGGATTGCTCTGTATGCCGCTCTCATGAGCAGACGTCTTTCTGCATACAGCTTTCTCAAGGGAAAGCACATCCGATTCAACATATTTAGCAGAGTGAGTGTGCGGGTTACTCGCTGTAAGCTTGTGGAAAAGATCTCAAGCTTCCCTTGCAGTATTTTTTAAAATTCTGCTTGAGTGTTTCAGTAACTTCTGACGTGCAAAAAAATATTAAAATATTTGGCAAGGGACAGCCTGTGCAGCATGGAAAAGGTCAAGATGCTTTTCATTTGTGTCTATAGATAAAGGCTGGATTTCCCACAGCTTCCCACGCTTAATCTGATTTGGTGGTTTAATGGTCTTTAATAAACTCTTTATTTGTAAAAGAGCTCCTGCATTCTTTATTTGCAGATTTAGGATCAAACCATGTATGTGTAAACTGCCTCACAACCCCAAGACAGACTGAATGCATATAGTCTGGCACACAGCCTTTGACTATATCAAATGAGGGGAGTAACATCAGTTGACATGCACCCTTCACATCCATTTCAGCTGTGCCATCATTTCTCTCAGCTACAATTTCAGCATGTTCTATAGTACCCTCCTTTGTTCTAAAGGTTGGCAAGGGATCCACCAGAGGATACAACCTTGTATGAACATTTCCCTTAGGAACGACTCTGCCCTCTGACAAGCAGACGCTGCAACCATAGGTACCATTGAACTGCGTAAACTTCTGTGCCATTGAACGAGCCATGGTGTCACCTACACATGCCAGTGCATGAACTTCAGAAGTATGCTGTTGGCCATCTGTGCCTTGCCAAGTCACCCCTTCCATATCTTCCATGTCTCTTAAAGTAGTACCAGATAATCCATGTCTCAGGGAATGAGCTATAAACATAACCAGCAGATGCCCTTTTGTGATGTCTGCTGCATTGAACACTAGGTTGTCTGCATCAAATCTGGTTTCATCCAACTTGAGATGGATTTACCAGTGACCAGGAGGATGATGGGAAATGTAGTTTGGAAAATTGCGAGCCAAGCCATCTTTGAGCTATCCTGGAAAAAGCCAGGGAATGTTGCAATTTAAAAGTGAAAAAAGGGGATCAAGATGTAAAAAATTGAAATTAAAACAATACGCACACTTTACTTAAACAGTTGTAGCAACGCATGAGAACATGCAACATATAACATGTTTTATAATATCTAAATGTTTTACAAACTACTGAAAGGTTTTGTGACATAGTGTGTATTACTACAATACATACAAATTACACAATAGTTCAGAAATGAATTTCTGGACTAATTGACACATTTAGACCTTAATATGCAAAGTGCTTATTGGACTATCAATATGAAAAATATTTTTCAGGGTTATATTTAAGATTTGAAATAGCAAGGAACTCTATTATTATTATTATTATTATTATTATTATTATTATTATTATTATTATTATTATTATTATTATTATATTAAAGCTGTTTATCGACAAAGCTGTTTACTATGAGACGCTCAGATTGCTAACAAAGTGTTGAGAGACTACTTTACTGATTTCTTTCGAAAATCATCTTGTGTCTTTAAGAGAAGAGAAAAAAAAAAAAAAAAAAAACTTCTGCAGTTCAGAGCCAGGAAGCAATACTCGAGGGAGAGCGGAACAGCGAAAAGAGGGGAGTGTTAGTGAAGGCTCAGTCTGTATTTACCGCACCGAAACAAAAACAAATTGCTGGAACGTCTAATCATTCAAACACAGAAATGGGGAAGATCACTTTTCAGCCGTCTGGTGTTGTACAGAAATCTGAGAAGGATGAAAAAGATGCAGATAAAACCGAGATACTGGTACCACTTCAACAACAGCACGTAAGATACACTTTCCAATACGTACATTATTGGACACAAAATTATTTTCATTATCCCGGAATAAGTAATATTGTTATTATTGTTTTGTTTTTTTTTTTTTTTTTTTTTTTTTTTATAACAACCTCGCCAGATCTAAAGCGTTTGTTGAAACTTTTAGTGTTTTATATCCCAAAATAATAATGTTTTATACAAGCATTAAAAAAAACAAAACAAAACAAACAAAAAAAAAAAAAAACCCAGTAGCGTTGTTACATATGATGCAATGATGACAATCGCTTACCGGAAACACTGCAGGAGACAGGTAAACAGCGCTGTTTCATAAGGTTGTCCGCAGAGGAGCGGTTTAGTTCATGTGATTAAAACATCGGCTGCTATTTTGGATTTATATGTACAGAAGATGTTACATATTCTCGTCAGCTCGCTGTGGTTTGGAGTATAACGGTGACTAGAGGTTATGTAAAAGGATGTTTACAGTAAATGTGAATTATAAAACAAAGATATGGATAATAACAATAAACAACAACAACATGGTTTCTCATGTCATGTGCATATGCTAGTTGTAACGACTGGTTTTTGATATAGTATATTTTTGTACAGATTATATTTGTCAAATGTGTTTTTGGAGAAAAAAACAATACTGTATTTCACACCTTTGACATTTGTATTGTACAGTGAAATTATGTTTTTGTATTGGGAAATAACACATCAGGAGTTGAGGTGAGACTATAGGCTAAAGTATGTTATGCACTGTCTGGATTAGGGTCACCACTCATCCCTAATTGGGCAGGACAGTCACGAAATGTAAAGATCAAGACCCAGTCCCGAGCTTAATGCCTCCGGGACGGCATTTGCCCCGAATCCGTAGACACAATCTTACAGTTTAGCGCCACAGTCAAACCATAGCATATCTGTTTTCAGCACTACCCCTGCCACTTTATTTTGCAATGCCTGGCTTTACACTATTATGACCAGAGACGTGGGCTGGTCACGAATGGTAGATATGTGGGTCCTAGCATATTATGCTATACAGGACCAGGGCACCGGAAAGTGCCGGATTGAGCAGGGAAAGACTACATCTCCCAAGAGACAATGCGGGAGGAGTAGTTAATAGGGCCTACAAAAATGGCAGCCACCAAAGAAACTACAAGGGCCAGGAGTACATATGGTTTAAGTGAAATGTAAACCAGCACAGCTGCAGGTGTTTAAGAGGTGTTAGTTTTGTAAGTGGCTGGGCTGGTTGACAATAAAAGGAAATTATCTCCTTTGTTCAGGGTCGAGCTGGGGGAGGCTTATGGTGGTTGCGGTTAGACTTTGTGGAGAAAGGAGAAGTTAAGGAAAAGACAAAAACAAATACAGAGGAACAGATTTAAAGTTGGTAAGTAGCTTAGCTACCCAGTGTATAAGATAGATACAAGAGAGAGAGAGAGAGAGAGTGAAGTCAGATCTCCTGACGGAGATTGTTTAGGTTTTGTTTTGTTTGGTACAAATAAATACAGACACCATGCTGTTTTATTTCATTTCTGTGGTCCTGTGATTCTATCTTACACCAAAGAAGACAGTGGAAACGGTCCTGCAAGTGGCAGACTTACTCTGGTGTGTCACTATATATATATATATATATATATATATATATATATATATATATATATATATATATATATATATCCAGGCACGCTGTGTTTATTCATTTTTAGAAAGGGAAACTCAAGAAAGAACAGAAACGCAGCACTGACTGAAACATTTTGCAACATGTTGATGCAGAGTCTAGAGACCAGATGTGGTTCATCTGTGTGGTTCATGTGCGTACCGTGTGAAAGGGTTCTGGAGGCACGCTGGATGGTCACCCTAGTCTGAATGGAAATGTGTGGAGAAGGTCATGCATACTTCTACATACACACTGTAGACAGTAGCCTGCTCTTGTTTACATATGGTGTTTTAGAAAGGTCAAAGGGCAGGGCAGCCATGTGGCTGAAGTTGAAACTGCATCATAGACAATGTAAACAAGCTTGTGTAAGTTAGGCCAAGAAAAAGATTCACTGTAGTAGATACAATACAGAAAATGTGTGGGGTCCAGTAGCTGTAATGGTCAGTTCCTATTAGAAAAAGACGACCAAGGACCCAGCTTGCAGCAAGTGCATAGGAAATACATCCAGGACAACAAATAACCTGAGTTGTTTTTTGTTTGCATCATACCACTAAAGTCGCTGCGTTCCTTTGAGAAAGATCTCCATCGCTGAGTCTCTCAGCTTCTGCTTCTAAAAACCCTTTCCCTGCTTCCCTGTTAGAGCTTTCTCGTTATTGCATAAAAAGCCCTATTTTCTGATTTTATGAACAGAAAACCAGTGGAATTCTCTGTGTTTGTGTTCCCCTGCTGTTCTGTAATTGAATGTTTTGTTGCAGGAGGAGCTGTCTGTCCCGGTGCGCAGCCGGAAGGCTGCTGTCGGTGGGCTCTGCTGCATGACTTTTGGCTCTGTTGTGTTAATGTCAGGTCTAGTGTTGGCATCCATATATTTCTACAGATACTATTACATCAATCAGGTAAGTGACATCCCTTAAGAACAGTCTGGGGGCACAAATCACAATTGCACACCCCTAGTGGCCACTCCTAAAACAACCTAAAAAATACAAAAATAAAATAATGGATTAAGCATAAAAGCTAACTAGATACTAATACAAAATACTAATACACATCCATAAAATATGGAGAAAATGTAAATAGCAAGAGTACATTCTTATGCTGTTCACTTTCAAAATCATCTTGTAGAGCTTGTTTCTGAAGATGTCTCAATCTTTAACCACATGCAAAGAAGCTTTTTTTTTTTTCGAAAGCAATTACCGGATCCTGTCACGTCAAAGCCCTGGTTTGAGCAATCAGCCCACCCCAACTTTTAGCTGAAAGTCACCAGTAATTTTCACCAGTAATTTCCGGTTTTTAATAAGCATGTGCAATTAATGCCTGTGGGGAAATATCCCAACTCACTAGAATTTGTGCATTGTGATTCTGGGTTAGAGTTAGCTTCGGTTCAGATGATATGCTTTCTTGTTACGCTACAATCCATACTTTGGATTTTTGGGCACCATTTTGTATTGAACATTTTAATGCTATAGTGCTGCAGAGGATGTTACTTTATTATTTCGTGTTGTGTTCTCACACTGGACACTGCAATTTTTTTTAATGCAGCAACTTTTATTTTAGCGTTTTTTAACCTTCACATGTGGTTTTTCATGATGTTGGTTTGCACTTTAAAGTTTAATGTTTGTTTTGTGAAAAGATTTGACTGAACAGTGGTCATACTGCAGCAGCTTTGAGTTGTATTTCACCAGTCATTAAATATATTAACTGCACTTCTTGACTCTTTATTGTGACTGTGCGCTGTACTCTGTTTTAAGCACGCCTAATTGTAAACGTACTCTATCTACCTAATGTTAAAAATACTCCCTCTGCAATAATGCTTGTAATTTCGCCCCTACCTAAGTCAATAAGTCTCAGTTATACCAGACTGCTGTGAATGCATTGACAGTTGTGATGGCATTAGCATTGCTAAATCGTTAACGTTTAGCCACGTCTAAATAAACTGAAGTTTTGGCAGTTTAATGAATTTGACTGAAATGTTAGCCTGACTTGCTGACCTCAGTTGTGCACAGGTGGAACTCTCAGCCACACTAATAATATATGGCTCTATGGGTGAATGTGACCCTGCAATATCTTGACAGTTCTGCTCTGTATCGTCTTGTTTTCTCATTCCAAGCAGCTTCCCCGGCAGAACTTGTTCCAATGCAGGGTTCTGTACGAAGGCACTGTTTACGCCCCTGTCAGGGGACGGCAAGAACTAGAGGAGAGCGTGGAGATCAACCTGGAGGACAATTACGAGAAGATTAACGTCCCGGTGCCTCATTTTGGAGGAAGTGACGCGGCAGACATTATCCACGACTTCCACAGGGTGAGCAGGTGTAATGGTACCACAAGTGCGCTTGTGCAAACAGCGTTCTGCCAGTTTGCTGTGCTGTTATGCACGACGAACTGTGCATTATTTGAACTGTAATTCAGCAGCTGTCTATGATAGTAACATGATTGACAGCATTGCCAGGTAACAAAATGCCACATTGTTCTAACCTCTGGACAGTATAAATAATTAACCTCCTGGTTGGTTTAGGAGACAAAGCCATGATGCTCAGGCACTGGTATGATGTCCCCCGTTCATTTTGTCTTTCAGGGTTTGACAGCTTATTATGACATTACATTGGATAAGTGCTACGTCATAGAACTCAATACCTCCATAGTGATGCCACCACGGAACCTCCGGGACCTGCTGGCTAACGTCAGGGTAGGTTCTGAGTATGAACAGTGCTGGTGATACATGCCCAGAGCTGTGAGCTATTCTCTTAAGGTAACAAGCACAGGAGACTGCATTAGAGTATAGTGAACCAACACAAAGTCATTATGTCCTGGTGTAAAAACAGTTTGGGTTACTTTCTCCAAGCGATTTACTCTCAATTGTCATTCGCGCTATTCGATTTATTTTTCAGAAAAGGACCCACTATACTGAAAATAAACAAGTTGGAATTTGTAAATGTAATTTGTGAGTAGAAGTTTTAGAATGAGAATTGCACTTTTTTTTTTTTTTTTTTTTTTTTTTGGCATTGCAGTGTAAATCACTTTGAGAATCTTTGCCTTGAGTAAAAAAAAAAAAAAGGAAAATTGCAAAGGTGAGTTTGGTACAGCATTGAAACCCACTCCACTGTCTCCACAGAGGGGAACCTACCTCCCTCAGACCTACATCATCCAGGAGGAGATGGTCGTGGTGGGACAGGTCTACAGTGTGCAACAGCTGGGGGTGTTCATTGACCGATTGTGCGGCAGGAAGGAGACCTACAGGCTGAAGCACAGGAGCAGCAGACGACGTAAGAAATGCTGATTGATTAGCTTGTGCAGTGTGCTGAAATTCGGGACAGCTTCGCTGCTGCATCGCTGACCAGCAGCATAAAGGTCTCTGAGTCTGCGCCAGACATACACCACAGAGAGCACTTCCTGCCTCGCTAATAGCCTCAAAGAATAATGAAGAATATAACTGAAAGCAAAAAAATTGCGTGACATTTTGGGTTTTAGCAACCAACGTTTTGTAACATTTGCATTGCCAAGCGTTCATCAGTTTGTGTAATAACATATTCGATGTTTGTCTGTAGTAGTGTAACAGTGTCAGCTATAGTTGTAATACGTTGTGACAGGTCCTCTTATCAGCTGTACTGTAATGTTACTGGTATACCGCGCTTGAGAAACTGTCCAACAGCCTTTATTATAACCAATATTATAACAACCTTCCTGTTCCTATCCAGTTTAAATAACTTTAGCATAACAGAGGCAGAAGTGTTAAAGGGACTAGGAGCTTGTAAAATAAACAAATCCCCTGGGCAGGATGAGATCCTCCCAGTAGTACTCAAAGAAATGAAAGAAGTTATTTACAAACCGCTAACCAAGGTCTTGCAACAGTCTCTTGACAAAGGGGTTGTACCGACTGACTGGAGAACTGCAAACGTAATGCCGATCCACAAAAAAGGAAACAAAACCGAACCAGGTAACTACAGACCAATCAGACTGACTTCTATTATATGGAAACTATAAGAAGATCCAAAATGGAAAATTACCTATATGATAACAGTATCCTGGGAGACAGTTGGCATGGTTTTAAGAAAGGGAGATCGTGTCTAACTAATCTACTTGATTTTTTTGAGGATGCAACATCGGGACAATTGTTAATTGCAAAGCATATGACATGATTTATTTAGATTTCCAGAAAGTTTTTGAAAAAGTCCCACATAAAAGATTAATTCTCAAACTGAACACAGTAGGGATTCAAGGAAATGCATGCACATGGATTAGGGAGTGGTTAACATGTAGAAAACATTAAGTACTGATTACAGGAGGAACCTCAAAATGGAGTGTGGTACCCAGTGGAGTACCACAGGGATTGGTATTAGGTCCTCTGCTCTTCCTAATCTATGTTAATGACTTAGATTCTGGTATAGTAAGCAAACTTGTTAAATTTGCAGACAACACAAAAGTGGGAGGAGTGGCAAAAACTGTTGCAGCAACAAAGGTCATTCAAAATGATCTAGACAACATTCAGAACTGGGCAGACACATGGCAAATGACATTTAATAGAGAAAAGTGTAAGGTACTGTACACAGCCAATAAAAATGTCTATTATAAATACCATATGAGGGATACTGAAGTTGAAGAAGGAATTTATGAAAAAGATCTAGGGAGTTTATGTTGACTCAGAAATTTCTTCATCTAGACAATGTGGGGGAAGCTATAAACAAGGCCAAAAAATGCTTGGATATATAGTGAAAAGTGTTGAATTTAAATCAAGGGAAGTAATGTTAAAATTTACAATGCATTAGTAAGACCTTATTTTGAATTTTGTGTTCACCTCACTACAAAAAGGATATTGCTGCTCTAGAAAGAGTGCAAAGAAGAGCGACCAGAATTATTCTTGGTAAAAGGCATGTCATATGCAGACAGGCTAAAAGAATTTAATCTGTTCAGTCTTGAACAAAGACTACATTTTCGACCTGAAAAAAGAAACAAGGACCAGGGTTCACAAATGGAGATTAGCTAAAGAGCCATTCACCCCCCCCCCCCCCCCCATAAGCCTGGTTCCTGCAGACATATTTAATGGCCAGTTCTGTGCTTTTCCATTTCTTTCCACAGGCATTGAGAAGCGTGGTGCACCTAACTGCCACAGCATCCGGCACCTTGAGAACACCTTTGTGGTGGAAACTCTCATCTGTGATCAGGCCAAAGGACCTTCGCAATGAGCATTACCCTGCTTGACGCCACCTCGGCACACTGTAGCCTTCTCTTCTTACATGTAAAGCTGAACGTTCAATTTTTAAGTGTCAAACAGTCTGTTCCCAGTTATGACGCTGTATTGTACAGCTCCAGTTTATCTTTGGTAGGTAGTGAACATGGATGCCTTTCCCTCTACTCTTAAACTTGCAGTCTATTACAAGGCTTGTATTTATACAGTGTGTGAAAGTAAACCCCAGGAAACGTCACAGGACTTTTTAAAGCTGCCCTTTGGTTAACGCAACAAGTAGCAAAGTGTCATTCAGCGACATGAGGTTAATATAATAACAAGCTAAGTGAAAAAAAAGTGTACAGATTACAAATGAGGGAAAAGCATTGTTTCCTGATCAATTAACATATTTTCTTGCATAACAATTTGATCCATTCCTGGTTTTACTAGGCCTTTAATCAGACACATCTGAGCTTGTTACCTGTACACTGTGGCTAACACGCTTGTAGTTAAATTGCTCTGCAATAGGAGTCTTATCTCCATCCCTGAAGCTGATGACTGAATCAGTGTAAAAGAGAAGCATTCAGACAATCTGCTGCAGATGGTTAAGTTGCCCTGTAAATATGTACCTGTGATTTACAAAAAAAAACATTAATAACACTGTAACAATTTTTTTTTTTTTTTTTTTTTTTTTTGTTCCTGGGTAGTAAGTGTTATTTCCTAATTGCTTATGCCTCAAAAGTATAGAAAATGGCTATTATTCCCCACAAACTTTGCTTTTGTGACCAGGACAGTGATATTTCAAAATATCACTATTTCCAATAGGAAAACGGGCAAATGTGTGTCTTTTCGTTCACATAAAGTCAGAAAAAAACAACATATGAATCCAAATTAACATGTATTTATACTAAAGTAATACAAAAATGACTACAAAAGATTTAGAAGTGAGTAGTTTATCGAGATTTACGATTATACTGTATTTACAGTATAATCGTAAATCTCTAAAAACTACTCTCTTCTAAATCTTTTCCATTGGAAATAGTGATATTTTGAAATATCACTGTCCTGGTCACAAAAGCAAAGTTTGTGGGGAATAATAGTCATTTTCTATACTTCTGAGGCATAAGCAATTAGGAAATAACACTTACTACCCAGGAATAAAAATTGTGTTACATATGTAATAATTACCTGTAAAACAGCTGCAGTAACAATCCAGCATGCTTACAGCCAAAGTGCAGTTTTTATATATATAGGGAGAGTCCTAATTCGTCTTTGAATCCCGTTGTCACATTACGTCAGCAATGCTATCAGTTCTCGTATAGCAGAGGTGAGAATATCTGTACACATTCACCAGTGTCTTGAAATGTAAGCCTTGCGCCTACTTTTTAAATCAACTAATTTTGGACTGCATGTGTGTTACCTTTCCGAATCCTGCCTTTATCGTCTGTTTTATGTGACCACGAAAAGCCTTGGTTCGGCGTTGCTCTAAAGTAATTGTTGTCATAAGGGAACAAAAAAACATTGTATGCCTGTAATATGGTCACCTCTTCGATATGTATATTTAGTTTGCTAGTAGGGCGTATCTGAATAAAGGTGAAACCACTTCACACTGTGCTTTGTCGTCTGCCTTTAAACTGAAGCTGGGTATTGGAAATGTATTTCATACTTTAGGATGTTGTGTGCATTCATATCATTTAGGAAGAATAATGGACATCATGTGGAATAAAACAGGTATTAGAGGGGAAAAAACAACAACTTGGGTATTGAGTGAACACTCTACCACTCCTGTTAGAATCTCAATAATATCTTCTGTTTCTCAGTTAATTAATATCTTGAGCCCATTCTTCAAATACTTTTTTCTTCTTCTTAAAATTGTTCTTTTATTTAAGATTGCAAAATCCTTGTCTTAAATGAATAGTCCTTATTAGACTATCTTGCCTGCAACTGAAGGGATAAGATGAGATTGTAAATAAACTGGAAAGAAGCATGCAATCAGTCTGTGTCACACTGAGATAGCATCTTTATAAAGTGAAACTTCCTTACTACTGCAGAACATTATCTAGCATCGCTAGCCATTTTAACAAATACCAGAAGTTGCATCTAATCTAGGAACCGGAGTCTAAAATGTATAGACTTTGTTACAGTTCATTAAATTATATAAAGAATGTATTTTTATTTTTGGAAAAGACAACATGAGCTGAAGCCCAGAAAGTCAAATAGTCAAAATAGATTTTCCATATGCAGTAGTTTGACACTGATGGTGCAAAATGCAAACTAGTAAAATGTTAAAGGGTTAACCAAAATAAACCACTTCCTTCTCAGCTATGGGGGAAGTGAAACTTTGTACAGAGCTTGCACAATGTGGCATATTACCATAAGAGAAGGAGCCTGTAAATAAAAGTGGAGGAAAGAGGTGGAGCACAATTTACAGTCCAGATGCATTTTTGAGAAGTTGCTAAAGTGCTTTGCAGCATGCATTCTATATAATTTATGCTTAGTTAACTATATCCCTCCCCTCCCCGTCATTCTCTTCATCATCTTCTCCCTAAGCAGAAAGCATAACTGTAGCATTACTCTCTGGGTCACATTAAGCATTCCATGATATCTTTAAAAACATGCAGTGGAAAAAAATAAATAAAATACAACAGTACCGCCTCTAATATCTAAACTAACTGGGGTCAGGGGGTGATAACTGAAGTTTGGATAATCAAAGTTTTAATCTACTAATCTACCTATTATGATATTTCTGAATGAGACAGAGATGATCATTTGGTTTAAAATATAAGAAACAGCTGTTTCGTCATCGCTAATTGTAATATGAACTAATAAACAAAACAAAACAATCGTCTTAGAAACAAGACAGTTCCTTTTCTCCTGGAGTAAAATGCTAATTTAGCTCCCATGTAATCACATTAAGTACAATTAATATCACGTTTAGAAGCAGTCCAATTAAGTAGCAGTCTCTTAGCATTGCACAAGACTGACCTGGCTATTCCAGTAACAATGTCAAGCATTTGCGTCCGAGTGGAACTGTGCATTAACTCACATAAGCTTGCAAGTAATATGCTTACTGTTTCTGTAATACTGTTTTCATTGATGTCGGCGCTGTGTCCTCATGCTTTTTCTTCCAGAAAGCATCAGCAGTAAAATAGTAAATGAGGGGGTCCAGACAGCTGTTCACGCTGGCTAAGCACATTGTAATTGTTTGAGCATCAAAGAAATTGTACTGGAGGTACTTCAGCTTATGTAAAGCATACAGTATGAATGCAACATGAAAGGGCACAAAGCACACGGCGTACATGAGCAGATTCATGATGAACATCCAGATGATCTTGTGCTTTTTAAACACAGTGGAGCCAACCCTGCGGGTG
Source organism: Polyodon spathula (assembly GCF_017654505.1). Lineage (NCBI taxonomy): Eukaryota > Metazoa > Chordata > Actinopteri > Acipenseriformes > Polyodontidae > Polyodon > Polyodon spathula. Next base: position 29,874,607 of record NC_054544.1, on the reverse strand, counting down.
TGCAGAGTCTTTATCACCAGCATGGTGGACAACGCGATGATCACAAGCGGAACGATTATTCCAAACCCTGTCACGAGACAGTATAACAAATCCAAATTTCCAGTTGTTCTCAGAATAAGACTCAAAACAGCGGGTGATGTTGCAGGCATCTTTATTTGTCCTGTGGTTCAGCGCGATGGGGATGCCTAATGCCAGAATTAACAGCCAGACCATCCCACAGGCCAGTCTGGCAAACCCTGGGGTTCGAAGAGCACGTGACCTCAACAGATACACGACAGCGAGGAACCGGTCCAGACTGATCAAGCTGATGAAGAAGGAGCTGGAGTAAATATTCACTGAAAACAATGTCCCTGGTATCATGCACATGGCATCTCCAAATGGCCAGTGAGCTGTTGCAAAGTAGTAGATCCTCAGAGGTAGAGAAATGATAAAGAGAAGGTCAGACAGTGCTAGGTTGGCCATGTAAATGGCTGGTACAGAATGGAGCCCCATTCTTCTGAAGAAAATCCACAAAGAAATCCCATTTAAGGGCAAACCTAGCATAAGAACAATGCTGTACACCAAAGTGAAAAGGAAGTATCTGAAATAAGAAGAGTCAAATGGTGGACAAGTGATGTTTTCCATTGCTATAGCTGCACTTGGTTCTCTTCTAGGGTAATGCTTGCGGTACGGTAAGAGTTTCACAGTCTCTTGACAGGAAGAGGGTGTGTGTTAAAGGGTTGAGCCATGTTCCTGATCATTAATGAATATCTAAGTTAATATGACTGTGATGAGTGCATCTATAAGGAACATTTACAACCGTTCCTTATAGATACAAACCTGAAAGTGTGTAATCAATCAATCAATCTTTATTTTATATAGCGCCTTTCAGAGTGGAACATCATCACAAAGTGCTTTACAAGATGCAGAAAATACAAGAAATTCCATAATACTTCAAATAGAGAAATGCATAAAATATGATATACAGTGGAAAGTAAATAATACATGACAGTAGCATAATACATGAAAATAGTACATCAAATACAGTGGAAAGTGCATAATACATGAAATAGTACACTAAATACAGTGGAAAGTGCAGAATACACGATAGTAACAATAAGAGACAACAGCATTGTCATTAGCAAAACACAAAGTGGAATCTTTTGACCCTTTTATTTATCATTAGCGCTGTCACCAGTGCAAACATTTGTACCAATCCGTTTTTAGTGGTTAAAAAAAAAAAACTTTTATGAAGATTGCTGCCACTTCAAGCTCCGGTTTTTATAGCAGCTTATAGAAGACCCGAGAAGAAAAGGCTATTCTGTCACGGGTGCTTAAAGGGTTAAAAGATCATTTCTTTGAGTTCTAGTGGAGGAGAATATTAGATAGTATTGCTGTGTGCTAATGGCATTGCTGTGCTGGGTGATTTGTGGTTATGTATGAACTACGTAAGCTGTAACTGGAAATGAGTGCATCAGCTGGTGTTGCCCTTTCGCATGCAAAATCTGAACCACAAGAGATACAGAGGCCTCAAGAAATATTTACTCAGCTTACACGAAATAACCCACTCCAGGGTGTGTAGTAAGACCATTCTTATTGCACCTCCTGGGTGGTTAATGGCCTTCTGCTTAAAATATATATGATATATATATATATATATATATATATATAATATCATATATATATATCTATTTATATATATATCTAGAAGAAGGTCCTTAGTAGGAAGGTAGTCCCTTAGGACTGTTTCATATATATATATATATATATACTATATATATATATATATATATATTATATCATATATATAGTGTATCATATAGTGTTATAGTTGTTTTTTTTTTTTAATTTGACTTTCTTTTTATTTATTGGACTGACAATTCTTACTGCACAGTCATGGGAACTTGTTCAGCCAATCACAAAATTTATACATAATCATTTTATAAAGAACAGCGATATTAAAACTGCTTAGTAAGGACTGAAGGGCTGTTCTCTCCCTTTTGCCTGAATCCTGTCGACTTCACCATCTGTAAAATCTCTGGTTTAGCAGATCAAACGTTAAAATGGACTTAAACCTGAACCTAAAACTTTTGGGAGGTCTTGGTCTCCCCCAAGCCCCCCAACCTTCAGCGATTAAGAAACCAAAATAAGGAAGTTTTGTGACCAGAGTTGTGCTCTGAACAAAATAAAACAATGAAATTAATCTCATCATCTGATAGACAGGAAAGATAAGAGAAGGGCAGAACACTCAGTTATCAAAGAGGATTTTTTTTTAAATTATTATTGTAAACGATTAGAGAAACTACACATTTACTGAATTCACACAAATCTCATAAAAAAAAAAAACTCAAAATCAAACTGAGTGAAAAGTTGTTATCGGTTTGATAACTTTAGTGGCTGCGTTGTTTCCTTCTTGTGCTAAAATATGTGCGAATCACAATTTGAGGTAAAAAAAGAGAGAGAGAGAGAGAGAGAGAGAGAGAGAGAGAGAGAGAGAGAGAGAGAGAGAGACTTTTTTGACTTTTAAGGGTCCTTTATTGAAACCATTTGAAAAAACAAATAAAATAATTAACAATTCACAGTAACATCCTTTTTTTTTTTTTTTTTAAAAGATAAACAAGGTTATATATAAAACAGATCTAATATATATATATATATATATATATATATATATATATATATATATATATATATATATATATATATATATATATATATATATATATATATATATATATATATATATATATATATATATATATATATATATATATATATATATATATATATTCCCCCAATTAGATAAATCTGTATATACATGCACATCCAGATTATTTCACACAAAAAACTGTAGCTCTCCCTCCTCCCCCAGCACACACAATCCCTCATTCACACACCAACGCTGCTGAAAACTCTGTAAGTCATGGACTAAAGAAAAATAAACAAAATCAATTTGAATCCTTGTTTTCAACAACAATTTCAACATTAACTCAGCGTTATAAATTCCCGACCCCTGCAGCTTGTTTTTCCTGGTTTTCCAGATCGCTAATTTTCCTTGCCCAAATATAAAATTAATTAAAGCACTTTTAAATCGTGTCTTGTGACTGTAAGGAAAATTAAAAATGAATAATTATTTAGTAAAAATCACATTTAAAGAAATTAGCAATTCAGCAATAGCATTAAACAAGGGGTCCAGCCTTCTGCAGTCAGTAAAAAGATGAAACAGTGTTTCTTCCTCTCCACAAAAAACACAGTCGTTACTAACCGCAGGGTCAATACGGTGGACGTGGCGCCCAGTGGCTATGATGCCATGAAGAATGTGCCACTGTAGATCTCCTGAATGCTTAGGTACAGGCGGTTTATATAAAGACCTCCAGGCCGGAGCAGTACTACCTACACAATCCACATGAGCTCTCCAACTGGTATCAGGCAGTGTCTTTAGCGCATTTACATGGCACACCTTAACACAGAGTCTGTACAGCTCCTTTTTTCCAGAAGAGTGTGCAGGAAGCTGTTGCAGCCTCTCAATACTGTACAGACCTTCCCCAAGGTTTTCAGGAACAGCAGGGGACACTAAAAAGGAAGGGCAAGCCAACTCTTGCTCATCATTGCCTCCCAGAGCCTGGTTCAACATCTCTGTAACCCTAGGGGAAAAAGAGTCTCTGAGCTTTTTCAAAAGATTCTCTAGTACTCTGAGTGAGTGAATTCCCAGCTGTTTGGCCAGGCTTTCCACCTCTGTCCATCTCCCAATGCTCACCTGCAGTAAATCTTTTAGTTTTGTAATGCCCCCCTTTGCAAAACTAGAGCACAACGCCCCAGATTGGAAACCATCTGCAGGGAACAAGGAGTTAAAAAATAAAGGCTCTTCTAGCAATGCTCCTACGGTCAAATAATCCTCCAGTCTCTCCACCTTCACCATTCACCAGGCATTGAGCATGTTCTTATAGAAGGCTGGGAGTTCATTGGTGTCTAGCTGAGATAGATTTATTAAAAACAATTGCCAATCCCAGCCCAGTTCCCTCACTCTGTGCAGGAAAGAGAAGGCGATGTTTCTCCAGCTTAGCTCAGGTAAAAACAGCAAACGCTGCACTGCTTGCAACCGGAAAGTAGCCACACGACTGCGTACATCCACTAACCCCTGACCCCCTTCACTAGGGGGCAGGTACAAGACAGCTGGCTTTAGCCAATGATGGCCACTCCAAAAAAAACTCCAATAGTACTCTTTGTATGTCATTTATCAGCCTTGGGGGAGGATCCAGGCACACCAGCCTGTGCCACAGCATGGAGGCCACCAGATTGTTGATCACAACAACTCTTCCCTTGTATGACAACTGAGGTATCAGCCACCGCCAACACTGCAGCCTTCCCTTAACCTTTTCTGCTAAATCCTCCCAGTTCTTGAATTCATACTGTCGTTCTCCCAAATAGACTCCCAGAACTTTGATCCCAATCCCCCCCCAGCGCAATGGCTGAGGTAGCGTCGGGGGGCCGGCTCCACGCCACTCCCCTGACAGGAATGTGCTGCACTTGCCCCAGTTCACCTTGGCCAGTGAGGCTTTCTGAAAAATGTCCAAACTGTCTCTCAGTGCTGACACATCAGCATGACTGGTAATAAAGACATTAACGTCATCAGCATAGGCAGACAGTTTGACTGGAGGAGCATTAGGTGTAACAGGTATTCTCAGACCAGCCAGCTTTCTCCTAAGATGACAAAGCAGAGGTTCAATAGAGAGGGCATATAACATGCCTGATAGGGAACATCCCTGGCGAATCCCTCTGTACACCGAAAACGGACAGCTCAAGCTATTATTAATTTTCAAAACACCAAAAACATTTTTATACAACAGGGAAATAAAAGAAATGAAATTAGGCCCAAAACCAAAAGATTGTAATGTTTTAACAAGATATTTGTGATCCACCCTATCAAATGCTTTTTCTTGATCTAGAGAAATAATCCCCAAATCAAGATTAAAAAGATTACTAGCAGTTAAAAAGTCTCGGATTAGAAAGATATTATCAAATATTGTCCTTCCAGGAATGCAATATGACTGGTCTTTATGAACCACGGTGTGAATACATTCCCTCAGTCTATTGGCCAAGGCTTTTGAAAATATTTTATAATCCGAACATAAAAGTGAGACGGGGCGCCAATTCTTTAGTTCTTTTAGATCTCCTTTTTTTGGCAACAGTGTAATCACAGCCCGACGACAGCTCAGAGGCAGCTCTCCTTCTCTAATGCACTCTTGTAAAACCCGGAAAAGGTCTTCCCCAATCACTGGCCAGAGCTTTTTATAAAACTCTGCCTGAAGGCCATCAATCCCAGGGGCTTTTCCTGGTGACATCTGAGTGACTGCCTCCGTCAGCTCTTGCATTGTCAAACAGGCTTCTAGGGGGCGCTGTTCTTCTTGAGACAATTTGGGCAGGTCCTGGTGCAGTAAAGCGATTTGCTCCTCATCACAGGGCTCGGCACTAAACAGCTGGGTGTAGAAAAGCACAGCTGCTCTATTAATATCTTCTTTACTGTGCACCTCCTTCCCGCAGGGCAGACGCACACAAAACAGCTGCTTACTCTCCACCACCTTCTTCTCTAAGTTGAAAAAGAATTTGGTGGGTGCATCCATGTCCTTTAGCTGTGTGAAACGAGAGCGGATGAGGGACCCCTTCACTCTTTCCTCCAGTAGGCTGCTCAGAGTTTCTCTTTTCTCTCTCAGAGACTGGAAGATGTTTTCATCACTATCGAGAGTAATTTTTGTTTCTATTCTCAATATCTCTCTCTCAAGCTCTTCAACTGTCTGGTTCAAAACCCTGGTTGTATTTAAAGTATATTGCTGACAGAAAATTTTAATTTGTATTTTTCCAATGTCCCACCACTGTTGTATACTACTATATTTCATACTCTGCTGCCTCCAGGAGACCCAAAATGCTTTAAAAAGATCTAAAAACTGTTTGTCTTCCAATAATTTAGTATTAAAATGCCAGTATGACTTTGAGGGAGCAGCAGAAGGCAGGCAAATAGTAAGTAACACACAGTGGTGATCAGACAGCATAGTGGGAATGATATTGCTCTTAAAAATCCGATTAAGATTTTGTTTAGTGCAGTACAATCTATCTAATCGCGCTTTTGATATCTGATTATTATTATTGACTTTAACCCAAGTGTACTGCTTTACTCTGGGATATAAATTCCTCCAGACATCAACCAGGCTTTGAACTTTTAAAACAGCAGACAATTCTTTTGAAGACTGGGGATGTGGCTCTTCATGATTCCTATCCATGATAAAATGTTCTGTACAATTACAATCACCCCCCACTAAAATCATATGTGCAGGATTACAATTAGATAAAACCTGATTTAATTTTTTAAAAAATAAAACTTTTTCCCTGCCCTCATTTGGTGCATATAAATTGATAAAAACAATCTCAGTGCCTTAAAAACCGTTTCTATTTTTAAAAGGCGCCCTTGGATTTCCTCACTAACTGATAAAATATCTATTTGCAGCCCTGGGGAGAACAGCACAGCTACTCCAGCACTGACATTAGAACCGTGACTAAAGACGCCCCGCCCCTTCCATTCGCTCAGCCACTCACTCTCATTCATACTGTCTGTATGCGTTTCCTGTAAAAACATCACATTCACTCTCTTCTGTGTGATAAAATGAAATAAACATGCTCTTTTATTGACACTCCTACAACCATTTACATTAAAAGTAGCTATTTGAATTTGTTCCATAGGAAATAAAGAAAGCAAAAACAAACTACTAAAAACTATATTAAAATGTCTTATTAAATAATCCATTAATATGTCTTCGGTTTGTTATCATTCAATATTTTTTTTGCAGACACTATTACTTTTTTTAAACGATACCGTTTCTTTTGGTCTAGCTCCTCTAACGTAGCTTTTCTCATGGCTATTTTTGCAGAGTAGATAAACAGCTGGATATTAGGAAAGAATTGTGTTAAATCAGTTCCCCTTTTCCCTCTGGTTTTATCTAAAAACGCTGATATTGTATCAACTGGATATATTTTACTCTTACCAGACGGGTTGGGCAGAGCCTCATCGAGCAGCACCGAGGAGTCAGAGAGCTCTCCTCCATCATCCATCTCCGATATCACCGACTCCTCTTCGGATTCTTCAGCGTCATCCACAGCTACTGTATCCGGCAACAGGTCCTCTGATCTGGAGGCTGTCTCAGCGCTGGACTGAACTGCAGCGCTGCTGTTCCCCTTCTCCCTTGAACGCGGGGTTATCGCAGGTTTACACTGAGATCCAGCTTTACCTTGATCTCCTGTCCCAGAGCTCTGAGCTGCAGCAGCACCGCTGCCCTGAGAGAGCGTCTCAGAGTCCCAGACAGACTGCCCTTCTTCAGCTACCTTTCCTGGGGTGGCCACACGTCTTTTCCTCTTTTTTTCAACAAGTTGAAAACCTGCGTCATCTGGGGTATTCACTGTTTCAACTCTTGTTTCTTTATTGTTTTCTTTGACCTCCGCACCGATCCCCCGCTTCAGTCGAGGCGCCGGCTCGGGTCTCACTGTCTGAGCTGGCGGCTGCATTTGCTGCTCAGCCCCCGGTGCTGTCTCAGAGACTCCGTCCTCCCCACTTGCTGGTTCTTTTGCCTTATTGTACTCAGTATTATTACTATTTTGAGGGCAAGCCCTTCTAAGGTGTCCTTGTCCTCCACAATGAAAACATTTAATTGATTCTGTGCTGGCAAATATAACATAATTACTACCGTCAATATTGAAAGTCCACGCAACTTCAATAGACGAGTTGGGGTCATTCAATAATACAAAAACTTGTCTCCTAAAAGACATGACATGCTTAACATCTGGGTTTTTACAACCGAGTAAAATAGGTTTAATTGGGGACATTATTTTACCATATCTTAGTAGCTCATTAATAATCAACTCATCTTTAATGAAAGGCGGGACGTTTGAAAGGATAACTTTAGTGACAGGGGAAGCTAAAGGTAAAACGCTGACAAAACTTTCTTTGATATACAAACCTTCTTCAACAATCCTGTTCACTAACAGTTCACTACTAAGAAAAACAACGATGGCTTTATTCATTCTTGCAGCACAGTTTATATTTCCATACCCTATTTTCTCCCCGACAGCTAACAAACACTCCTCCACTGTTACTGAACTGTCTGGAATACATTTAAAGCCATGCCTACGGGTCAGCGACCCAAAACTTCCCGATTTGGAACCCATGACGGCTCCAAATCAGGAAGGAAGAATAAATAAATAAATAAATAAATAAAGCTAAACGTGTACAAAATGAATATAACTTCAGTAAAAGTTTTACTCACGCACAGTACACACCACTCGCTTTACACAAGCCCCTCCCACAGTCCTCAGAGAGAGAGAGAGAGAGAGAGAGAGAGAGAGAGAGAGAGAGAGAGAGAGAGAGAGAGAGAGAGAGAGAGAGAGAGTTCTGTAAGAACATGTATTTATAGCCTGTTTGGTGTGAAGTTCAAGTACTACAGTTTTAGATCTAGGTATACAAGCCTCTGCTACAGTACTGTATACCCTTCTTCTAAATCACACACTTTACTATAACCTTCTGCTACAGTACTGTAGACCCTTCTTCTAAATCGCACACTTTACTATAACCACCTGCTACAGTACCACTTCAAACACAGAGAGAGCATTCAGTCTCAGAGAATACTTAGGAAGTAGTGGGCATGCTTGCTCACACTCCTCTGGTAATGATATTGATTAGCTGGAGATTTGTGCAATGTGTGTGTGTGTGTGAGTGTGCGTGATTGTTATTTGAGCAAGATGGAAACCCTTAATCAAAATGAAATCTGACAGGGGCACAGTTTTGTATTTGGAAATCTTGTTGAGAGTCCTGCTACAAATGTGACTGTAGGCAGCTAGCATGCCACTATACAGTTGTCAAGACTTACACAATATACAATCTATGAAAATAAAAACTGACACATTGTATGTTTAAATAAATTGTAATTTAATTTATACAGTAATGTAAAGCATATCAATTTCAAAAAAATATAATCAAACTTTATTTACACACTATCATTTTAAGCCGAGCTCCCATCAAATCACTTTAATGGTTTTGGTTTGCAGTTCTCGTAAATTGCACAAAGACCCCAGTGTAGCCTTCCTCACATGTGCTTCAGTTAGATCCTCTTCAGAGCCCCCTACACCGTCTATACACTGTACTGCACAATACAGATCTGGTCATCCCATAGCACTGAGGTCTGAAGAGGCTATGACTATCTTTTTTTCTCCTTTTTTTTTTTTAAACTTTAGAATGACTAATTATGTTGTCCCCGATTTTCTCACTCAGAATGTGCAATTATTTTCCACCTCACCGCAGGACTCCTCCACACAGCGCAGGAGAACTGAAGGCTCAGTGGGCATCCTCCGATCCCACGACCAAGCCCGCTTCCTCTTTTACAGCTAGGAACCGGAGAGCGGACGTCAGCCAGCTACCAGCCTCAGGAAGACAAAGGCCAGCCCTGCAGGTGGCCGGTAGGGTTGGCTGTAGCTCGATGAGTTGAAACAGTCCTTTCCGGTTTTGCGTCCCAATCCCACAGGATTAGAAGCTCCCTCCAGAATCTCCAGTGAAGACCAGTGGCTTCGCATAGCCTGGGTGCAAAATTGTGCTCTCCTGACTCAATGACTCACCATGCACACCACGCTGCCGTGCTTTTACCAGGTGAGCCACTCGGAGACTCCTGATTGGAGCTTTCAGACTGGAGCTTTCAGTTGCCTCTGTCACCTCTCTAGTGGATTTCCAGTTCTCTTTAAGAATCAAGTAATAACAAATTCCATCCAACATGCAGTTTACGTTGGTCAAGCACAGGCTGACCTGAACAAAGCTGCGCAGGGGTTCTCTGTAATCGGAAGGAATGGTACCATGCTTCACTAAAAAGTACAAAAGCAATGCAATGTGATAGGGTATAAAACAGATCAGAAATGTAAAAAGGTTTGCAAGGACGATTTTAACAGATTTATTGTTGCTTTGTTTTTGCACTTCCAAACTGTCTCTTCTTATTCTCTTTATGACTCTTACTATTTCAATGGAACAGAGGGTCATAATTAAGGCACTAGCAACAAACAGGGTCTCCATTATGGCAACCAAGTGTACCTTTTGCCAGGTGCGATTGGAAAAGCTATGGAAACAGTGAGTGCCATTAAAGTGAACATCATGCAATTTATAAGCTTCCACACTTGAGCCAAAAATGATAGTCCACACTGCAGCACAGACAAGCGTAGCTTTCAGTGGGGACCTGAGAGATTTTGCCAAAAAGGGGTGCCTTACAGCAATGTACCGATCTACAGAAATGCACATTATGATCAAAATGCTCCCGTACATGTTAACAAAATACAGGCTCTCCAAGAACAAGCAGAAGGGTCTTCCAAGGCCCCACGGTTTCTTTGTATTGTAGGCACTCATTTTAAACGGCAGAGAGAAAAGCAAAAGACAGTCATTGAAAATCAGGTTTCCCATATAAGTTGTCGATTCTGTCCATTTCCTTATCTTGAAAAGAAGAATCCACAGAGCTGACACATTGAATAGCAGGCCTAAGCTGAATGTTGGGATGTAGACGATGAGCTGGAACAGCTGAACCTCAATGCTCACGGTGTCCCTCATTCTGAGGATCTGTAAAAAGATGTCATGCAAATGAGCAAAGCACTAGATCAGCTGCACACTGCGTTACTTCTTGTTCTGTAATTGCCGGTAATTTTCTGTCAAAGAGTTTTGTCAGGAGTTACTTTCGTTATCATTATGAATCATCATGAAGAACATTGATCTTTGAGTATCATTTCTTTGTTAATAATCTACTGTAACTCATAAAACCACCTCCTCAAGAAAAAGAAATACACTGGGTACTACAATGCCTTGAAGCAAGCGCCAAAGCCAAGGCACATTTTCACAGAGGAATAAAACAAACGGTAGAAAGCTCGCTGAGTATTTTACTACAGGTTCAGAATTCTTAATTCCTCTGTGTAATGATGCCATGGTTTCAAAACAGGGCATTCAAAGTAATTTGTTTCTCAACTTTCAATTCTGTCCTATTAAAGTAACCATCATTGAAATCAGCATTAATGATAAACTAGAGACAATACTACAGGAGACTTTTCCGTTACATATAGATCTGCTGGGGTGGTCTGACACAGGCTGAATAATATACAAGTTATATGAGGTTCCGTTCATTCACAGTAGACTCATTGTTAGCGGAGTCTTGTATGCTTGATTTGATTTTCATTTTTTCAAAGTCTTTTTTAGTTTATATAATATTCTACTTAACTAAATATATTAGTTTTTTTTTTTTTTTACATCTACTAATTTTTTTTTTTTTTTTTTTTTAATATTTTGTTTAAATCTGCAATACATATAAGTCTATCTATCATCCATTTTCGCTGCTCGTTCACATTCATAGCAGGGGTATAGCCTACATATAAAAGTGCAGTATTGAAACAATAAAAAGGGCACGTGAATACCTTATAACAGTAAGTTTCGCTCGGGTCGATTTTAATGACACTGCGCGGCTGTTGTATTTACTGCCTCCGCATTAAATCAGCAGCATTCATGCTCTTTGTGTTTCTCCCAGCATGGGTCAAGTATTTATTAACATTACAAATACCAGAAGCGACCCAAACAGCTAATCCTGAACATTGGTTTAGCAGACCTGAACAAGTGGAACAGGTGAGACCGATAATGAGGACCAACCCGTAATAAGCCATTACAAATGCGGATGGAAATTCACAGTTTAAGGTGTATAGACAAACTCGGACATTTACGTGTACATTGTAATTACTAGCACGCGATTAAAAAAAATAGTCATAAATATGAAAAAGTATGAAAAAAGCAAATAATAAATATATTAATGATAAAATGGTCAAAATGTTTTTATTACATTTTTATTACCTTCAAGTCCACGGTGTGCAAACCAGTCGCCGTACCGGACAGACTAGATGATGTGTCGGTGCGTGAGCATCCTGAACGGTAACACCCGAAGGTATTTGTTCAGTAGCCTCAGATCCAAGATAGGGCAGAACCCGCCGTCCTTCTTGGTCACCAGGAAGTACTTTGAGTAAAACCCTTGCTCGATCGATCAGGGTCTACTGGCTGGATAGTGAACTTGCTCAGCAAGGCTTGAATTTCCATACCCAGGGCTGAAAACTGGTTGAAGTCCTTCACTGCGGTCACCACCACTCCCCGAAAAGGTGGGGGGGGGGGGGGGGGGTTAACCGGAACTGAAGACTGTAACCGATAGCTACAGTTTTGTGTACCCAGATGTCGTCGGTACATAGTTGCCAGAATTGGAGCTGTGGAGGGTGGGTTGGAGGCTGCCTGGGTGTCTCAGGGCTTTTTGACCTGTGGTCGGTCCTGAGAGGTCTGCACGGGGTCACGAGGACGTGGTCTACCGCCTCCTCTAGAACGCCATCCTCCCCGCTGCAGTCTGGTGAAAACAGGCTGATTGCGCATTTCAGTATTATCAGGTGAGGGCTTTCTACCTCTTGGACGAGCCGGCTCGTGTGGTGGTGTCCTACACCACTGCTGCTGTTGTTGTGGACGTTTTGGCAGAAAACCCAGATGCGGCCACATTTGCGCCATCTACTTAGAAGCCTCCTGAGTCTTAGCAGATCATTGGAGCATGTCCTCCACCACCGGACCAAACGTGTGCCCCGGTGTAATAGGGGCATCTAACAGGGGAACCTTGTCAGGCTCGTTAACTCTTGCTTGCGAAAGCTAGATCTGCCTTCTAGCCACCACCAACGAAGCTATGCTCCGTCCCTGTGTCCTAGCATTCAACTGGGCCAGTTTGATCAATAATTGGGCAACTAAACCCAACTCAGTACGAAGGAAAGCTGAGGGTCATTCTGGGAGGTCCTTAATAATCGCCACCTGATACAGGCTGACCACATTAGATAGCCTGACTGCCTCTGTTGCCGCCAGATAGCCCTTCTTGAGGTGCACCTCTGTAGTCCTGCATTGCCAGTTAGGGCATGCAAGATCCTGAGCGGCAAAAGCAACGTCTACTGGTGGAAAAGACGCCAACCCAACTGTGTCTGCCCCTTGCATTGCCGAAAAAGCAGAAGCCCCCCAATTGGACTGCACCTCCTTGATAAAGTCCGGGAATGCTGGAAGCATCTTGGTATGATGTACCTGTGCAGACAGTGATTCAAAGAGTGACGGGCTAGGTTCTTGCACGGTTGGCCACTCAACTCCCAGGTGACGAGCTGCTCGCTCGACTACTGACCACAAAGGATCATCTGTCTCCAACACCTCCAATACAGGCTCCTGCTCAGAGTGCTGCGAGGCCGACTCTGTGTCCAACTCCTCTTCACCTGTCCCTATGGCGTCTGTCCCTACGAGGAGATCGAGATCGATCCCTTCGATGAGGTGACTCAGAACGAGATCTAGGGCGATCCGCTTCCCTACGGGGTGAATGATAGCGTGGGCATTCCCTGCTAGAGGGAGAGTAGACCCATGGCTGTGAAGATGGGCTGGGGAAACGTTCCCGAGCATGCCTGGTGTCTGGAGATCTCCGGCTAGTGTTTAACTGGGAAGACGGGCTGCGTGACAGCGGCAGTTTAAGAGGAGGCGTTGCCGACCCAGAAGGCAGGGCGAACTCGGAGTGAGAAGCCTGCGACGAGGGAGAATGACTCACAACTGCCTTCTTCGCCCTGTGGCAGAGAGTGCGCAGTTTAAATCTAGCGCACAGCTGGCAGTATGTTTTGTCTGCCAAGGCAGACGCCGAATGCTCTGGCCCCAGGCAAGCCACACAGTCCTCATGTGGGCCCGACGCTGGCAACTTGGAGTTGCAAGTCAGGCATCTATGGAAGCCGGACATTATGCAATGAGTGCGAGCACCGGGTATGTTGGAGTACCAATATACCCGTACCGAGCATTGAAACGCGTGGACCGGGCACCGAGCGTCAAAGCACCGAGCGTGTGCACTTAACGTAAAGCACCGCACCAAACTAAGGCGCGTGCGTTGAGGTGCGTGCACCCAGCGTCAAGCATGTGCACCAAGCACCGAAGCACGTGCCCCGAGCGCCAAGCGTGTTTACCGAGCGTCAACACAGCGCATCGAGCGTCAAACGTGTGCACCGCACTGAACGTCCAGCGCGTGTACCGAGTGTCGAGCGTCGAAGCGCCGTGCGTAAGCACCGATAGTCGATACGGCGCGTAGAGCACCAACACGCATGCACCGTGTCGGGCACCGAGTGCGCGCACCTAGCACCTCGGCACGTGCACCAAGTGTCGAGCGTCGAGTGCGTGCACCGAGCACCGAAAAGATCAAAAAACACGACAACAACCAAAATATATACAATATTAATAAAAGATTAATATGTAAAAAAAGCCGTCCGGCCGAAGGCCGACACTTCGGATAAAAACGCTAGAAAGAGCAAGCGTTGAAAAGTGAAAATAATATAGTTTTAATCGCTCAGCAAGCTAACACTGAATCAACTCAGGGAAGGTGCAGTAGCCAGCTTCCCAAGCTTAAAGCTAAAACTAGTACAACAGTCTAATACATGTGTGTAACTGATTCTCAGAGAGAAAAATACTTACCTGCTTATACCTACCTGGTTGAAAGCAAAGGAGAACGCGATGCTGCGTGCACTGAGTATTCTAAGCCGACAAGGGGGCGGGCTTAGACGTCAGTGCATACACCAGCCTATCGGCAGCTTTGACATAAATTCAGCTAAATCCTACCGCCTGGGGGCGATATCCCATCCTTGATGGTTATTTTCTCTTTCAGGGAACTGGGGTTGCATCCGCAACCTATCGTTTTCACATGTTTTTGATGGAGTATGTGTGTGTTACAAAGCGGTGTAAGGTGATGGTTTCCAAGTTAAGTTTTCACGTATATATATATATATATATATATATATATATATATATATATATATATATATATATATATAAATGGACATAAAACGATGTGTTAAATATATAAAATGCTATTGTGTATAATTTTGTAAGCAGTTTAAAATAAAGACTTTATTTAGGCTACATGGGTCGATTGCAGCGCGTACCAAACCACTTGATGCGTCTAACTAGCGGATTAAGCAGGTTTAGTCCACTTGCTTGGACTAAAGTTAGTACACTTGTTAATCGAGATTGCAGTGTACCAGACGACAATCACCACAGCTGGATCATCCACTACATCAGACTAAACAAGATCCTGACTGCAGTGTACCAGATCGGACGTGAGGTGATCCTGTTCAGGTGGACTAATTTATGAACTATATGACTAATTTAGTACACTTGCTCGTCCTACGTTTGTACATTTTAAGAAGAGGACAGCGCCATTGTTGTCTGAAATGACGTCTAAAAATGAGTGCAGTGAAAAGCGAACCCTTCTGAATCTCATTCTGAACCCTTTGGAGTATTTGATTCAGTAAGGTTCGCTCGCCGAGTCACAGAACTATCCTTAATAAAATTTACAATTGCACTATCTAATGCTATAATATACCTTAATATATTGCTCTTACACTATATTAAGCAGTTCTTCGTGTTCTTACTTAGACAGCGAATATATCCAGTAGTTTAAATAAACTACTATAGCAATGTGGCACCCTTTTCCTTTCTGTCTAATTTATTCTGGTTGAGGTCAGAGTGTTCTGAAGAGAGATTGGTTTCGTTTTCTCATTATGGTATTGTACAAACTTTAATAAAGTGCTACACACTCAGACACTGTGTATTTAAATAATAAAAAGCATGCATGTTTTATGTATTCAATTTAACCTGACATGTCAGTGTAATGTGTATTAAATATAAACAACACATTTAGAACTGAACGTTTAGTGTCAGCAATAGGCTACCGCCAAGTTAAAATACAGGTATGATCCGTGTGCGGAATGCGCATAAAAATACATGTAGTCGACTGTGATTATATTATAGGTATGCTTTTACTTAAATGTGTTTGCCCGAATCACGCCTAATGTAATAAAAACATTTTGACCATTTTATCATTAATATATTTATTATTTGCTTTTTTCATACTTTTTCATATTTATGACTATTTTGTCGGTTCAATATCTTCAATGTAGTTTTTTTTTTTTTTTTTTTTTTTTTTTTTAATCGCGTGCTAGTAATTACAATTTACACGTAAATGTCCGAGTTTGTCTATACACCTTAAACTGTGAATTTCCATCCGCATTTGTAATGGCTTATTACGGGTTGGTCCTCATTATCGGTTTCACCTGTTCCACTTGTTCAGGTCTGCTAAACCAATGTTCAGGATTAGCTGTTTGGGTCGCTTCTGGTATTTGTAATGTTAATAAATACATGACCCATGCTGGGAGAAACACAAAGAGCATGAATGCTGCTGATTTAATGCGGAGGCAGTAAATACAACAGCCGCGCCGTGTCATTAAAATCGACCCGAGCGAAACTTACTGTTGTAAGGTATTCACGTGCCCTTTTTATTGTTTCAATACTGCACTTTTATATGTAGGCTATACCCCTGCTATGAATGTGAACGAGCAGCGAAAATGGATGATAGATAGACTTATATGTATTGCAGATTTAAACAAAATATTAAAAAAAAATTAGTAGATGTAAAAAAAAAAAAAAACTAATATATTTAGTTAAGTAGAATATTATATAAACTAAAAAAGACTTTGAAAAAATGAAAATCAAATCAAGCATACAAGACTCCGCTAACAATGAGTCTACTGTGAATGAACGGAACCTCATATAACTCGCATATTATTCAGCCTGTGTCAGACCACCCCAGCAGATCTATATGTAACGGAAAAGTCTCCTGTAGTATTGTCTCTAGTTTATCATTAATGCTGATTTCAATGATGGTTACTTTAATAGGACAGAATTGAAAGTTGAGAAACAAATTACTTTGAATGCCCTGTTTTGAAACCATGGCATCATTAGACAGAGGAATTAAGAATTCTGAACCTGTAGTAAAATACTCAGCGAGCTTTCTACCGTTTGTTTTATTCCTTATGATCGCAATGTACCAAATCGGACGTGAGGTGATCCTGTTCAGGTGGACTAACTTATGAAGTATACGACTAATTTAGTACACTTGCTTGTCCTACGTTTGTACATTTTAACAAGAAGACAGCGAATATATCTGGTAGTTTAAATAAACTACTATAGCAATCCCATCCTTGCTGGTTATTTTCGAATTGAAAGGGAACCTTACCTGAGAGAGATCCGTGTGAGAATCTCAACACCCGTTCAACCAGACAGCCAGGCAAACTACACGAGGTATATATGAGACAAAACAAATATGACCTTGATAAAATACAAGATCTATTTGCTTTATTATCGGCTAGCTGGTGAATACGAAACACAGCCTTTGTGACGTTTGCTGTGTCAGAAAACCCATAAATTTACAATCTCTCCGCGGCTTTTCGTAGGCGGCCCAGATAGCACGGAGTCAGTTCCCACGCGTGAAGTAGAACAGTCTACAATAAACGGAAACTGCTATACTTAGTCAGTTACACCAAGAGTTCGACCACGGTTTCTGTAACACTGTTAACCGCTTCCACAGGCACACCTGTTTCTATGACGTTCATAAGTAGTGCTGACCCAGACCACAAGACAATATCTGGTCGAAGGTTAGTGGTGGCAATCTCTGGTGGAAAAATAAGCCATTGACCAACATCTGCCAGCATTTTCCAGTCTCTAGCAGCTTCCAGTTGTCAGGGACGAGGATTGGTTTTAACACCTTTTCTTGGTGGTTGCTCTCCTGGGCGGAGGAATGTTGTCTTTTGCATGTAATGTTTTGATGGAACATGTGGCAACTTATTGGTCAGGTTACGCTTGTCGTCCATTGCTAAGGCCAAACATCGCAGCACCTGGTCATGGCACCAAGTAAACCGACCTTGGCTAAGAGCCACCTTACATCCTGTCAAAATGTGCCTTAATGTTGCAGGTGATGAACACAAAGGACATGAGGGATCCTCTCCTACCCAGAGGTTTAGGTTCTGTTGTAGTCATGGTTGTCATGTCATCCATGTATGCTCGAATTGGCGGTAGTCGCATTCCAGAAGCCAAGCGCTCTCCTCCTACTACCCATTTTGATGCCCTAATGATTACTTCCATTGCCATGGTAAAAGCCAGTGGAGAAATGGTGCATCCTGCCATTATTCCAACCTCTAGGCATTGCCATGTAGTGCTGAATTCTGAAGTTGAAAAACTAAATTGCAAACCTCCAAAGTAGGCTTTCACTAAATTTGTTATTGTCATCGGTACACTGAAAAAATCAAATGCTGCCCAAAGAAGTTCATGTGGCACTGAACCATATGCATTAGCCAAATCCAGGAATGTCACATGGAGCTCCTTCCTCTCCTTTTTAGCTGATTGAATTTGTCGCCAGATCACACTGAATAGAATAGAATATGGTTGCGTAGTATCCCACTAGCTTTGCACGCCTTTCCTCTTAGAATTCAGCTAACAAGACTATTTACATCTGCAGCTCTTTTTCTATATTCAAAAATCCCCAGGTAGCCATAGGAACAATAAAGGCATGTGCAGTTTTCACAAGTCGTTAAATAGTTCCATAGTTCTATTAATACATTCCATCTATAAATTCTTTAGAGGTTTATGGTTTGACATGGAAATATACATACTGTGCTAACTAAGGGTTAACGAGGCTTCTAATCTATTTTCTCAGTCCTTTTTGCTACACGTTTTACCAAATGGTCCAATCACTTACTTTGTACACAGCTTCAGGGGAGACCAAGGGGTGTGTAGCAAACTTATTTAGCAGATATAGCATCCCCAGCACAGTGTTTTATTACATGACATTTTTTAAGTATCGCGGTTGCTTATTTTCTGTAATACGGTAGCCTACCTGTATGCAGCAGCGTGTGTAGCTAACCTACTTTGACTACATTTATCGGTGACAGTTACCGAGAGCCTATTAGGTGGGAGTTGGAAGGTCAGCGGAGTACTGTTTCAGCGAATCAGGAGTGTGTATTGGTTGTTAAGGGACCGGACAATACTGCTGTGGCAGTTAAGTCCAAGAATGTGACGTAGATGTTTTTCTGCACCAAAAATAACCTCATAATATCGATTTAATTTCTGTAGAAACTACAAATGTACCACCGGTATCAAAATCTCACCGCGTACCACTTTCTAACATTGCACAGGTCAAGTTCAGGTACGCGTACCACATTGTAATCATGTACCAGTTTATAACACTACATCAGCTCTTTCATTTCTATTCTCACAGAAACTGAGAAGTGGTTATTCCTGTTTTCAGTATCACTTCTTTATTTGTAATTATGTATTAAAAACGTCCAGTGAGAAAAAGAGCATACAATGCTGAGGCTGGTTTAGAGATGCTTTATTCATCCGGTTGTAAGTTTAAGTGGCGTGTTGTGGTTGCCTTGGGGAGCAACATATTCCTTGCTATGACACAGACTCGCTTATGTCATCACTTGCAACCCAAAGCTGTGTTCCTATGACGTGTAGCCTGCCTGTATCTCGTGGAAATCAATAGAGGAGGGTCAGAGCCTTGATATAGGTGTTTACCCCTTCAATAGCTGTTTATAAATGAAACGAAGCAATGTTATACAGTTTAAGCAATTCAAGACATTTAGAGAGGTGGTGTTTGCAGCCACAGCTGTTCCTCTAGATGCCTGCTTTCCCTTGGTTTTGCAATTGCTGATAGACGTTAGCCGATGTCTTGCAGCTGCCTGCCTACATGACTGTCCTTGACTGTGGCCCCTGCTCTTAGTGCCCAGCTGTCAATCACGTGCATCTTTCCAACTGCAGGATTACAGTGGTCTCATTATATATGAGCCATTTGTCAAGGTAAAGTGTGTTTGAAACTTGTACTTAGAGGCTTCTGATGCCATTGTAACTAATCACGGGTTTCTATTTAAATTTATTAATGTGTTTGTGATGTCATTTACTACCTAGTTAATGATGTAATAATCTATTATTCCTTTCTATTTAAACCTTCAGGCGTCATAGTATTGAATCTATCATTTGCATTTATTCTTCTATATTGTACATTATCTAATTTTACTTCTAATACTACAGAGAGAGAGAGAGAGAGAGAGAGAGAGAGAGAGAGAGAGAGAGAGAGAGAGAGAGAGAGAGAGAGAGAGAGAGGTGCTATTTGCTGCAGGAAATATGCACTACCTTATAACTGCCAATTCGTAAAAAAAAAAGAATGTGGTTGAGGAGAGCAGAAGTGTTTGCATCGGAGCGCCGCTGAAAGAGTGCAAAACCTCGGCCAGCATTGGACTTTGCTCTTCCCAGAAATATAACTCCGTTTTTCAGCTATTACGGAAGCTGTCTATTACAGTTCAGTGTTGTTAAGAGTCCCTGTTCCAGTGTAGTTCCAGTTTTGCAAAATTATTTAGCTTTTTGTTGTTGTTGTTGTTGTTTAATTAAAAAAAAAAAACTGGAGCAAGTTTTTTATTTTTTTTTAAGCTATGAAAATCAGCCAGTCAGCGTACCTTTCCCCGAGCTGTGAATTATCTCATTTTTTTTTTTATTTTTTGTTATTTGTTTACTTTTTTGTAATTTATCTGGCCACTAGAGGGCGGCAGTAGGCAGCACTTTCTGTGTAGAAGACAGGTTATTGTCCTTTGTCTTATTTGTTTCCAATTGCTCACCACACATATGCGGCAGCATTCTCTATTTGCTATATAACTTGTCCACCAGAGGGCAGCAGTAGTGAGTAAGTTGTACTTTAGTCATGTCAGGTACAGCAGCTCGCAATTCAAATGTAGAGGAAGGAGTCGATGGAAGTGTTGAGCTATATGTGTAAGTATGGATCTCTACTTGTAGATACACTGTGATTTGCACTGGAAAAAAAAAACTTAACTTTTCAGAAACTTTTCAGAAGGTTTATCTATACTTGACTGCATCAAGCTCAGAAAACTCTAGGGACCCTTTTAAGGAATTGTGTTGTTTCTTCAAAGCTGATTTTGATGTGTTATTTCAAATTTACCTTTCACAAAACAACTGTTTTACGGAAAGGTCGCTGTGTATTCTCAGTTTAAAAAAAAAAACGAACAAAGAGAAATCATGTTTATAAGCACGCCTTGCTAAAACGATCTTTGCCACGGTCGCTGGGGTTTGAGAAAGACCTTCGGTTTCTGAAATGTTTCGTCTTAAAAGTGGTCCCATGTTACAAGGTGGTTTTGTTGTCTGCTCCCAACACTGAAGAGAATCGCACACACACACGTCTCATTTCTCACGGAACACTTCCATGTACTAACCTTCGGGATCGGGCGGGGGACGACCACATTTCATTAGAACTTTACTTTATGGGGGATAAAAAGATCTCACACTGTGGTCATTTCTGGTGAACATTTACAGGTTAAATTCCCATCTCTAGACCCTTGTATATCTTTGGCCTATCTTGCCTACACAGTATGCAAACATGCTTAGACACTGCATGTCCACTTCATGACATATAAACATGCATGGTGTACACAGGTTCACATCAAGCATGTAGCATTAACCTACGCCTTACATAGCACGTTCCCAAATGCTTTAAAATGTTACTACTGGGAGAAAAAAAACATGCACTTCCTTATTTGTACCACAGACAGCATCTCAACCTGAGGACAGTGGGTAGAGTATTGAGGTGGGAGAAGGGGGGGGGGGGGTGCCGGGACTTGTGGTTTTATTACAGGAAGTCCTGGCATTTGTCTTTGGCATGTGGGCTGGTGACACCTCACATAATTTTGATCAATATATTTTTGTTTCTCATGTGCCTTAGTGGCTTAGACACAGTGTACAGGGGTGCTCAGGGTCTGCACTAATACGGTTAAGTGGTCTTACTCCATATACTTCCCTTTGAATTTGAGTATAAGCAATAAAGCAATGCATGGTTTATTGCTAATAAAAGTAATTCCTGGGTGCTAAATTCATACTTTGAATAAAAACAAAATGCCGCTTGCAAAGTCCATGTAAATGTGATTTCTAAAACACATACATCTGCAAATACAGTATATATTTTATAGACAGAAATAAATAATTCATTCTTAAATGAATACATGTCCTTTGGTTTAACCACACTCTATATAAAAGAACGTTTTTAAAAGCATGTTAATATTACTATCATTTTGAGAAAGTAAGATAGTCCAGTGTTATACAAGGGATGTAACACAGAGCTGTTCAGGGGTGGATGTTATACAAAGTTATTGCAGCACACACTCTTGAAATGAGTTGATAGTAGAATCAGAATGATAGCAGTATGCATTTATTTTATTTATTATTTCATTTATTGCGGCATGCAAATGATCCATTGCAAAAGTTTTTTGGTTTTTTTTTTTTTTGTTTTTTTTTTTTTTTTTTTTTTTGCAGGATTTCCAAATAGGGGTTGAAAGACATAGCTTGGCAGTTTAAAAAAAGACAGTTGCGTGATCACTTTCCAACCACGACAGTCACAGACCATACAAACACCAATCTATCTTGATCAGTTTGTTGCAATTACTTTCCAAAAAAAAAAAGCAACTGTATCATACTTCAGTAGTTAAGGAAGTATTCTTTGAGCTCCGGGTCCTCCTGAAGGAATTGGTTGAGAGAGTCTCTTTTGCAACAAAGTAATAACAAAACGAATCTAGACAGCAGGTGATGTTGGACAGACACATTGACACCTGGACAAACAAACTTATGTTTTGTTTTGCTCTACAGTCAGTAATGACGTCTCTTCTGACTAGATACTGAAGGAAAATCCCTAAGTGGCTTGGCATGAAAGAAACCAGAAACACGAGCAGGTTGGCGTAGATGATCCGCACACAGGCTTTGCTGCTCATATTGTCTCTGTGGGAGTTCTTTTTCTGGAGGGTCTTGATAATCTCCACCGAACAGACCACCAGTAGCACCATGGGTATGATGAACCCGAATAGCTCCACCGCAATGATCACAGGGGGGTTCCACATGGTATTTGAGAAATTGTGAAAACAGCTGATGTTGCCGTAGCTGTTGTGGAAGTCATACACGGGTATGCTTCCCAACCACACTGAAACCCAGATTACAGCACACGCCCCAAATGCCTTTTTCGGTGACCTTAAGGTTGTTGCATGGAAAGGGTGCTTGATGGCAATGTACCGATCCACGCAAATGCACACAATGGTGAAAATGCTGCCGTACATGCAGATGAAGTAGAGGGTTTCCAGAAACGTGCAAAAGGTCTTCTGCATAGTCCCTGTATAGATTCTGAAAGGCAGTATTAAAAGCAGGAGCAAGTCCATTAGCGCCAGGTTGGTCATGTAAATAGTGGATTCCATCCATTTCTTTAAAACCCTGCAGAAAACAATTAGAGCCAGTGCATTCAGGGTGATTCCCACAATGAAGATGGGGATGTATACCGCTAAGTGTAGCGAATATACAAATGCATCGATACCCTCAAAGGAACAGTTCTCCATGGCTGAGCTGAAACACAAAGCACACAATCAGGGTTTAGCAGTAACAATGCAGAACTCTACCCAGGCTCAGGGACATGCTATATAGAATCACATTGTTAGACCAGAACCACCTTCAGGTAGTCAGAAAGGTTCCGAACCTGAAGCGTTACGGAGCTCTTAATGGTTTTAACAGTCTTGTGTGTCAATATGGTTCGTTAGAGCCAAAACACAAAAAGGGTTCAATACAAAACTCATAGGAACCATGTGGTTCTATAGACTGTATAATACATACAAAAGCACTAGACAGTATATTTTTTATAATGTGAAATAGTAACTTCTTGTAAATAGTAAGAAATGGTGTTGTTAAAAAAAAAAACACTTTTCATTAGTATAGTTCATGTCATATTTTATTTATAGAAGCATCAAATGTTCTGGGCTGAATAATTACAAAAGCTATTCTTCTGAAAAGAATAAAACAATTTTGACCATAGAAAACTAGCAAGAAGCTACTTAATACCAGGGAGGGGCAGTAAAGCTAGTGTAATTTCTTGCTGGTTTTATTCTGGTAAAAAACATTTCTTTATCTGATCATTGGCCTTTGCCTGTGCTCTTGCTTTGTAACAGGGACCTCAGAATGAAGCAGAAAAACATCTGTATTTTGAGAAACCTCTTTAAAATCTAACAGTGTTGCTGTGCACAGACCAGCCTGCTACAGAGTGACAGGGCCGGATTAATGCAGGGGCTTTAGAGGCTACAGCCATGGGTCTCAGATTCTGAGGGGCTGCTATATATATATATATATATATATATATATTATTATATATATATATATATATATACAATATATATATATATATATAAACTATACAAAAAATATAAACGCAACATGCAACAATTTGTAGCAGGCTAGCCTGTGCACAGCACCTTACTGAGTTACAGTTTATATAAGGAAATCAGTCAATTGAAATAAATTCATTAGGCCCTAATCTATGGATTTCACATGACTGGGAATACAGATATGCATCTGTTGGTCACAGGTACCTTTAAAAAAGGTAGGGGGGTGGATCAGAAAACCAGTCAGTATCTGGTGTGACCACCATTTGCCTATGCAGCGCGACACATCTCCTTCGCATAGAGTTGATCAGGCTGTTGATTGTGGCCTGTGGAATGTTGTCTCACTCCTCTTCATGGCTGTGCAAAGTTGCTGGATATTGGCTGGAACTGGAACACGCTGTTGTACACGTCAATACAGAACATCCCAAACATGCTCAATGGATGACATATCTGGTGAGTATGCAGGCCATGGAAGAACTGGGACATTTTCATCTTTCAGGAATTGTGTACAGATCCTTTGCAACAGGGGGCCGTGCATTATCATGCTTAAACATGAGGTGATGGCGGCGAGCAAATGGCACGACAATGGTCCTCAGGATCTCGTCAGGGTATCTCTGTGCATTCAAATTGCCAAATTTGTGCACAAAATTTGAGAGAAATAAGCTTTTTGTGCATATGGAACATTTTTGGGATCTTTTATTTCAGCTCATGAAACATGGGACCAACACTTTACATGTTGCATTTATATTTTTGTTCAGTGTGTGTGTATATATATATATATATATATATATATATATATATATATATATATATATATATATATATATATATATATATATATAATAATATTATATAAAAAAAAATGTGTATGGATCAGAACAACAGGTTTGTTTAACCACGCCATATTGTGTTGGAGTTGCTGGGACTGTCTTGACATATTACTTGACCTGCGATCAAGTCAGATGCCGCTTTTATCAGGTGTGCTGCGGCGCGAACGTGACGCAGATCAGAACCTGTAAATATCTGACAAAGAAGCACCTGGGAAATATGAGAGTGACGCTGCAGAAACACAAGCAGCACAGCGTCATCGTGAGGAAGATATGTGAAGCAAAACACCAACGCTGACACGCTATTCTAATACAATACCAACAAAAGTATGTGAAGGTACCAGTACTGCGGAAAATACATTGGAGAGAAGTAACGATCTAGGTTGATGTGCCTTACAGTGGGGCAATCTCTATGGAAAAATAAAATTAAGTCTCACCTTTTTCTCACTCTGTTTTGGTAGTAGTTTCGGGTTGTGTGTGTTTCCTTGTATTTTTCTTTTAGACTGAGAATTTTTTTTTTTTTTTTTTTTATTATTATTCTGAGAAAAACTTTTTTAATGTATTCTAAGGGGAAAAATTGTCTGTCAGTTGACAGAAATGAGAAATACGTATCACAGTCTGCTTTGCCTCGTACCGATTTACAGCCTTGCCAAAAGTTGCCAATCGTTTCTAAATTAGCAATAGGACAAATATCACTTTGTGGGATTTCTATGGATAAAACAACCGAAGATCAACACAGCCAGTCTTGCCTTGGTCCGCTGTTTAATTCTGGCTGTCAAAAACAGATTAAACTGCGCGTGCAGCGGAAGGGGTGCCAGGGGTTATTATACAAATATCCATTGTATACTTTACGCTTTTAACTGAAATGCACAGAAGATTGTTATTTTGTAACTATTGTATAGCATCCTTTGTTTTGTAATTAATTCTCGAGGGTAAAGTCAGGACTTGCTTACTTCTGGGATAACGTTCAACTTTAATAGTGTTACATTATAATGACTTTGATAACGTTTTGCAGATTAACAGATATTCAAATACATGTCTGAATCCTAAGCAGATATCTGTACATGAAAATACCATGGTCGTTCCAGCAGTATAGTTACATGGATAGAATCCGTGTTCTATAAAGTACATTATCTAGTATACCGTATGATACGTATTACGATAATATATATTACACATTTCATGTAATGATCTGACTACATAAAAGGGAATGGCTGCAAATAGCGATTACATGATCTTAGTTGATCATTTTGGACGTCTGAACAGAAATATGATGCACATTAAAGCACTTCTGTATTTGCATTCAGTTATTTTATATACATATTTATTGTGTTCATTCAGATGTTGAACTGAATAATTCAGGAAGGATTTGTTAAATGTGAAAGGCAGGAATAGTGAAGCTGCTCCGGAACCTCAGCTCCTGTTCCAAGCTCTGGAGCGCTCTTTTGACCCAGCTCTGGCTCCGTTCCGCTCCGACTCCGGCATGCCCAGCTCCAGCTCCGGCCACCCTACTGCTCACAGACTACCCTGATACAGAGTAACTGTGAGTGAGCTGTCATGGTTCTGAAATGTGTTCAATAAGCACTTCCTTAAAACAAAAGAAAAGCAAACCGTTTCAATCTCCTAGACTTGCTAGATAAAAGACGTGATTGTTTTTTTTTTATTTTTATTATTATTAGTTTATTCTTTGATTTACTTCTTACAAGGGGAGGAGCGCTTCACCCTGTAGAATTAACTAATTTTGCTTCATAAAGTAGAATGAAACCTGATGAATAATGTTACGTTAACATTTTGAATTACATACCGATTGGTAGTTTTTCATATACTCATCGAATAACTGACAAAAATTGAGAAATGTGCCATTTTGAAATCTGACATGAAATGTGCATGGATTTCAGTTGACTTTTGCAATTTCATTTTGCGGTTTCTTTGATGACATGATGTTAAATAAAATATCTACATTATGTTCATGTAGTTGCTTTTTTATGTCTAGGTCCTAGTGTTCTAGGTGATGCAAAACTTTTAGCCAGAGCTGTAGACCCCACAAGAAACAACAGAGACTGTATGACACAACTAGCAGCTGTTTATTTCTTTGCATAGCATGATTTATTTTAAAGTAATTTAGACGTATATCTAGCTGCGTTTCCCTAAATTGTAATGAACAGAATGCATGCTGACTACAGAGAACAGGCAAACTACTCGTTCATCTTTAGTGAGTTGGAGAGGTACGATAAAGCTATTCCTTAACAGTCATGTGATTTCAGAAATACGTAGTATTTTGAACTCTCATCTTTGGTTTTAGTAATAAAATGACACACGCAACACTTTCTTGTTTCTGTTGAGTGAGTAGAGAACACTTGCCTCGGTTACCCTGAGCATTGTAAACTACCTGTTTACTGTGCAGTAAGAATTATAATTAATTTGGAAATTAGAACGGTCAGTGCATTGTTTCTCTGGACGAATTTAATTATCCTTTCCAGTTCTGTTGCAGTTATTAATCTGATGCAAGTATACCTCTTCTTCTTCTTCTTCTTCTTCTTCTTCTTCTTCTTCTTCTTCTTCTTCTTCTTCTTCTTCTTCTTCTTCCAATCTCTCTTTTTTTTTAAGGTGTAACGCTTTATGCTATTATTAATATTGATTAGGGCTAAGAAAAAAAAAAGGTTTACACTAGAAACATACAAAGAAACCCCGTTAAATTGATTTCAGAAAAAAAAAAACAGATCTGGATTTTCTGTTACTACATAATTGCAGAATTAAGATTATTTTTTACCTGCGATTCCTCACAGAGGCAGATAATGACGAACGTTGCTAAAGGTCTCTGCTTGAGTTCTCATCTGATGTAGCAACTTTTCCAATAACCGTTTCCTCAGAAGAAGAAAAAAAAATTAAATTGGAGTTTAGAAGGGCATTATGCAACCCAAGCTTTCCACCAGCGCCACTAATACTGGTGTCGAAGGGACTTCAGGTTTTATGGTGGTTGTGATTGATTGATCTGTCACAGATTGTCACAAAGTCGCTGCGAGTCCAATAACCACTTCCTTAAAATAAAAAAATCTGAAATGTTAACTTTAACTCAGAGTTAACAGGTCTAATGAAATATCTGTAAAGATTAGAATTCTGTCTCGTGACGTTTTTCAGACAAAAAAAAAAAATACTTTGAAACTGGAGGATGGTTTTTATAAACTGATTTAAACCTCTTAATGATCTGTTCTCTTGTTTGATCTGATCGTCGGGCTGCAAAAACAGGTACTTTGTTATTTGGGTTCCAGTGGGGTTTTTTTTTGTTTTGTTTTGTTTTGTTTTTTTAGCACTCGTCACACATAGAGTAAATGAAAGACCACACTTCAAATCTCAGAAATAGTGACAGGCCTTCCCCCTTTTCACACTGGGAACACCTGTAAGTGTACCGAGTACGGTACACTTACCAAGTGTGCTCGGCGCTTTTCAGTGGAAACCTCCTCGGATCGTTTCTCTTTCACACTGGATGTGTGCTGAGTACACTTGGAAATGTATTGAGTTCACTTCCATCTTTTCAAGTGTACCGAGAACACTTCCCTTGCACATTACACATCTGCAATTGTACTGAGAACACACAGTAATACAAAAAAACAGCTAATAGCTAATAAATAGCAAATAAAACAAAACTCTGTACAGTTTGTTACATGATACGTAAAAACATATGAATTTAACATTTGCCAGCCTTAATTTAATATAATGTTATTTCATATATACAACGTTTTGCACTTACTTACATAAACCACTTATCTCATGCATTTTTTAAACATATTCTATTCTGTGGTAGAAAGGTCCTTATGCAGCTGATCTATAGGATGCAGTAGCAATATTACGATCTTGGCAAAACCGAAGACAACGCAATTGTTTTCTTTATAGCACTGGGACAAATACGGATCTTAATTAACATGTATTCATGTCACTGAATTTAGAAATGAAAGTAAAACTACCATTCAAATGAAACCACTGCATTAAGAAGCGTGAATGAAATAAAACTCGGTATTATTATTATAGCCTACTTCGTGTTGAGACCATCTTCTTGTGGGATCTACTGTTTGCACAAAGTCTCACCCGGAGTTTGTAGTCTCTCGGCTACTGGCACTAATACGAAAACAAATCTCAAGTTATCATTTGTTTATTATATAGGCCCGCCAAATACAACATATATGACATAGTTAAATATTCTTAATTCTCGATTGTTTTAAATGTGGCGGGTTTATTTTTAAATCCTTTAAAAAAAAAAAAACCTTTCAAAGTTTACCATCCGATATCACAGTTAGCTAAAACATAAGTACAATATTAATACAGCTGCAGAAGAAGCAACGGAATGATTTTCTTCGTCTCCATGAAGTGACATCTTCAATTTCAAGGTGTGCACCAGTGATGGCGATAATACTATTGTACACAAGATTCTTCTGGTTTTAGTTCCAACTGAGTTCCAACAGTTAGTGAATTGACACTTTGGTACACTTGACGTTCGCAACTGAACTGAGAACGTTTTTTTTTTTGTTTTTTTTTGTTTTTTTTCACACTGAAGCAAAAATAAGCGTACTAATATATCAAGACCTTTACCCCCTTGTTCTTATCTTTTGCAAGGATAGCAGCAGTGATCGCTGGTAACAGTTTCTCCGAGATTTAAAACGAAAAGTAACATTTTTGTTTTTATTTCACGCATTTTATGTCACACTTTAAACATGTATGTGTAGCAGGGCGCTACTTTGTGCTTATCGTTTTCATTGTTCTCATTTTAGAAGGCCCTCTTATCTTTCGTTCCTATCCCTGCGCCAGTCAAATGAGGATTCCTATTACCTGGATGATTTAAAAGGCTCGTCTTGCAGACACAGGAGGACGGAATAGGGAGCGGAATGTAAGGGAATGGGAGGCTGTCGTGACGGCGGCAGAATGGCTGGTCGGCTGTGCAATGGCGGTGTGTTTAAAAGGATTTTGTTTGTGGTCGCGAGTAGCGGCAGTAACATTTAAGTATGAGACGCGAGTAAGCCAGTTTGATTAGTTTTTTTAGTCAGCTACAGCCTTCGTTGGTTGTTGTGAAATCCTTCAATGAACTGACTAGTTTAGAACTTATTGTTTCAAAACAGCAAGTTTGTTTACATTACGTGGCTGGCTATTCTTGGACCAAAACACTCTTGATAATGTCCTGACAGCCTGCCATTCTCCCCGATTTAGTTTGTGTTTTAAGCTTCTGTTCTTTTAGATAACCCCCTGTCTGTTTGATTCTGTTTTTATGTACTGTATTGTTGTACATTTTTGTTTTACTCATGTAAGGTAAATCATTATTATGACTGCTTGTTAAATTCCTGTATTAGGACTAGACTCCAGCTCGCAATATGATTACTTGATAAATGATTTGCACTGTCAGTGATAACCCACTTGTTTTGTGTGTATAAATGGAATAGTTAATTATAATAGCAATGTGTTGCACTTTGCACATTTGTTTCTATTGGTTTGTATATGCATGTTTTAAAGATGTGTTTGGTGTATTTGATGTATTTGTTTTACTATTATGATTAGTATTTATTAGCGTTTTTGCACAGTTGATTTGTTGCCAGGTGTTTTTAACTCTTCCATCATGTTTGCGTGGTTATATGCTGTCTGATGGTTGTAATTGTTTGTTATTGTGCATATTTGTGCTCCTGATTTTGTATCCCAGTTCCACGCCCTATAAAAGAATTTAAGAGACGTCTTTTAATTCTAAGGGCGAAATTCCCTATGTGGCGTAGTCAGGCCATACTGTTTTGTCCATTCTGTGGCGCTCGCTCTGCACTGTCTCGACGGGCAAGCGTTACATATGCGTGAAAGCTTATTTTCTTGGGGTTAAAACACGTATTCTTAGTGGGTGTAAACATGAAAGGCTAACTAAGAAAAGGAATATCCTTACTAGAAAAAGCTTGCCTTGTTAAATCATTCGTGTTCTCAGCGTTTTAAAAAAAAAATAATAATAAAAAAAAAAAAAAGTTTTAAGCTCTGGCAAAGTTTTGCATCACCCTATAGAATTAACACATTTTGCTTATAAAGTCGAATGAAACCTGCAGCATAATGCACGTTAACGCACTGAATTACATACCGCCAGCTTATCGAATAATTGACAAATGTGACATTTCGTAAACTAACATGAAATACTACGATTATGGCTTCTGGTAGACTTTTGCAATATCATTTTGCAGTTTGTTTGATCACATGATGTATTATGTTCATATAGCTTTGTTTTTTTTTTTCTGTTTAACCCTCTCAATCTTAAAGTTCTAGGTCATGCAAAACTTTTGGTCATAGCTGTAAACCCTAGTACAGCACACAAGAAAAACAGATAGCAGACAGTGCATGACACAACAAGCAGGTGTTTTTTCTAAGCACAATCTGTAATTTAAACTTACATTTAGGTGTAGCTGTGTTTCCGTAAAATATACAGAACAGAATCCATGTTGACTACAGCGAACAGAACCACTCGTTCCCCAGGGCGTTGTTTCATTAGAGAGAGGTTTTTAGCTCTGTTTTTGGTTTTATGTTCATATATGTTTGTTTTAATTGTCCCAATCCTTAAATTGTAGGTGATGCTAAACTTTTGGCCATAACTGTACAGTGTCTAAAATCTTTATTTGTTTGGTTTTGCACAAATTACTAGTAGTAGACTTGACATAGCTTGCACATGTTTTTTTTTTTCACTCCTCTATAGATATATTTTGCCATGCTTCTCAACAGATCAGTTTGAACTGGCTTCATTTGACCAACCTCTATCTCAATCCTGCAATGCCTGATTGAATTCAGAACTGTCTGGACACAGTATGGGCTGTGGATTGGCAGCAGGAACCATGCATCCCAATCAAATATCCAGGGAATGTCAGTTACTGAAATGTCAATTGATCCAAAAAGTCTAGTATCCAAACACTGCTACTGTTTAAATTATTAATACAGGGCTCTCTAGTGAAATTCAAACACTTGACAGTGTGTACGTGTCTCTTTGGTGCATTTGTGTCTCTAATTGTATGGGTATTTTGGTCAATACAGTGGGACATATGTACATATACAGTATGCTGACACTAATGGTCAGGTTTATCAAGGTCTTTACACAATCGTGAAATGAAAGATTAAACTGTTCGTCTTACACCACAGTTGTACCAAATGATGAAGGCAGACTTGAGTCCTTAAACGAATATCTGAGTAGGTTGTTATTTACCGAAGACTTTTTTTTTTCAACAGGGTACAATTCTCACTGATATTTGGTAAATGAACACACTGGGAATGACACAAAATAAGAAGAAAAGCTTGGCCAGGCTTGCTTCTCACTTGCTATGTAAAATTGCTGTTTCCATGTCCCTGTGTTCAATTTGCACGCTGGGTCTTTATTGTACTGTAAGCCTGCTTCTGTGAAAGAGACGCACGAACCGGCACACACAGCCACCTGTACGTGTCCAAAAGAGTCAGGCCTACAGGGTCTGGAGCTTAACCAGAGCTTGGAAAAGCTCCTCACACAGCCTGCCACAAATATACCATCATGCAAATACAAGGTTACCCTTGAGCCCTTTTATGACTCAAGACATAGTAACCATACAGCTTTGAATTTGCCAGCAATACTTGAAGTGTTCTGGTAGTTGAAGAAGAAATGCAGTCTTTCAATAACTCATGGGTTGGTGTATTTGTGTTGGGGGGATTCAGCTTCAGTGTTTGATTAAGTACAGTACACTCAGTGCAACTCCCTGTTTGTGTTTGTTTGTTTATCTCCTGTATTTTTAAAATTCTGTAAATGCTATTACTTGAAACAGCCCTGAAAAACAATGCTGACAGTTTTTCGGCGGGTTCTGGTTTACACTTTGTGTTATATTAGCATTCAAGACTAACCATGAACAGGCTCAGGTGATTCTTAAACTGTGTTTAGACTATATCCGAGCTCCGACCAGACCAGGTACAAATACAAAAATGTACTATAACATTTTTTTGTTTCCCAACAAATGGGGTCACTAGAAATTACATAAAAACACAACACAACACAGAACTGCAAATGATTAAGCTTAGACAGGTGTGTAATTGAACTGGAATGGATCAGTTATGGTATAATTACAAGAACCGCCAACAGCCGTCAAACTGGCACTGCAGCTCAGATCCGTGCTCATAGAAACCAAATATTAGTGTGAACAGCCAGTCTTGGTTTTGTTTCTTCAACCTAGTCTGAACACAGCTTTGCATCCAAACCTAAACCTCTCTGTGGATCATGCAGCACATGTACATCCTCAATAAATATCTTTGTATAATTGCCCAAAGAATATAAACACATCACATCACTTATGTAATGAAAATCTAATGCCTGACAAAGACTAAAGGCCAACGATTGATCTTGAATACAACAAGTGAGGTCGGAAAAAAGAACTTTGAGAATCTAGCACTTAAAAGACAAACATATATAAGAGATTGTGTTTTATTTATCACAATAAAGTCTTCTAATGACAGTTTCTGTTCCCTTTGGTTTTAAACCATCAGATGAGTGCATTACCAGATGAGTACATTACCAGGTGAGTGCATATCAACACTGACGTTGTAAATGTCTCAAAAGATATCGATACCCCTGAAATACTGGCCCATTGGCTCATAACAGCAGAAAGATTTCTTTTAGGAAAACAAAAAGAATGTTGATACCCATGAAACTGCTAACTAATAGATACCATGTTCATGTAATGTTAGCTAAGTAAGTGACATTTTCATGTGCAATTCTTTGTCTATATGCTAAATGCACATCCCGTTTCTCCATTGGTTTGACAGAAATAATAAAGTAGAATTAAGATAATAAAGTAACAAAATGAAGCTGTGCTGCTGGTTTTCTTGCTATTGCACTGAGGCAGGTGCAATGAGCAAGGCCTCTTACTGCAGCTCTGTGACATTTAAGAGAGCAAGTCATTTTCATGTGCATAGTTCACCCAGTTTGTCTCTCACACACTGTTTATCGTGACTTACCTTTTCTTATTTTACGTTTCTGTATACTAGTTTTCTTACCAACAAAGCGTCAATAATGCATGACAATACATTGAAAAACAACTTGTAAAAGCTGCAGAACTTCTAACCATGTGGTTGGAAGACTGTATAAAATGAAGTGCAGGAAATATGATGTTGACAGAGCTGTTAGCCTTGGTTATTTTTGTGGTCGCTCAAAAACAGCCTTAGATACTGCAGCAAATTCCCTCTGAACCAAAGGGAACCAAAATAAACCAATGTTTGTCACACTTTACAAGAAGTGTCTCTAATTTCTGTGCATTTACATAGTTACTTAGTAAATACGTGTAGTAGTTACTCGTAATTACAATGTCAGTAAGCTTAGTAACAATGTATTAAATGTGTAAATATGTTTGCACAATATATGTAAGTACACAAATTGTATCAGAAAAGTGTTAGGGATAGGGTGGGGTTAAGGTTATATTTTATTTTTGGTTAATGCAAAATATACAAAATACTCTTAATTATAAATTAAGAAAACCAATTAACCAAGTACTACCCCCGTTTCCTGCATTCCTGCCGCATTCTCTCATCGCCTTGTCTCTAAATGACAAATTTTTGATTTTATGCCTCAACTCGTTTGCTGCACAGAGCGCACTTGTGCCCTTGTTGCATTGAAAAATAAAGTGTTCTCCTTGTTAACATGTAGTTTTTATATTTTTAAAAACTTATGATATCATTACCCTTGTTCTGTACAGAAAAGTGCAAGGACTAGAATACTGCTGCTACTACACCTATTTGTAAATCAGAGGAAATAATGGTTTCAGTCAGCCATACTGCAGCTGCCATTTTCCACACAAGTTCATCTTTTTGTTTGTGTGTGTGCTGCATGGAAAAAATCATAGTTAACACAATGTCCTGTGCAAAAGCAAATTTACACACACACAAACAGACACGTACACAGACAGAGACGCACACACAAACAAATTCATGTACCTTTTTAATGATACTGTATATAGATTAAAAGCACTCAAACTGAATCTCAGTCCATTTTAAAATTCCCATGTTAGAAGCAAGAGATTTGTTTGTCAGCCAAGAAAAACACATAAAAGAAAAGGGCCTTGATATAACCCTTATGAACTGAAGGAGAGACAGCATGCTTGTATTTGGGGAACATGGAATTTATTGAGCCCACACTGGCTTGTATCCCTGGCAGTGTTAGTCAATGCCCAGTGTTTATACTGTAGACCTAGTATAAACCCATAATGCCATTACACTAGCACTAGTATTCTTCTTATAAGGCGAAGACAAACTTAACTATGGTTTCTGACTATAGCACTATAAAGAGGAGCACTGTATAATACATGCCTCCTTAATAATAATTGGAAGCACAAACTTAAACTGCAATTCTGAAATGAATGGTTTCTAACTAAGATTGCTTCTAAGCCCACATAGATGTAATGTAGGACATGTTTATTGCAGATTGTGGGTGTTTTAAAATCAAATGCCATCAATGCTATTCTGAGTGAAAAAGCTATACTGTTGATTTCAGCATTTAAAAAAAAAAAAAAAAAAAACTGCTAAAATGCAGCTGTTTTATATTCATGAACCTTTTAGTTTTTTGTCGACTAATTTTAAAAATTAATAATAATTATGTTTTTATACATATTGCAACTTTGACTTGCAGAGCAGTGCTGATTTTGTTCCCATGAAAACCCCAAGCATTGTTTCAAAGTGTGTGATTCATACCGAAAACAAATGCAGCCTACCACTTCGGGCTGAAGCTAAAGATTGCGTGTCTGAAATGTATTTTTCCAAATGACATTTGAAAAGCAAAATTAGAACAATCTCAGAAGATTAGAAAAGCCACACCACTTTTGCATATTCAAGGGCATCTGGGCACCTGCTGTATCTTCGGTTGCAGAATACAGACCATCAGCAAAGAAAGAGTAAACCGCAGATCTATAATGAGAATCAGCAAAAAAAAAAAAAAAAAAAAAAAAAAACAGTTTTTGATGTTTCAAAAGATACATTGACCGAAACTCAACTATTGGAAAAGTCTTGACAGCAGACACTGGTTAACCTCTAGAAGTGTGCTAATAATAAAATAATATATTTTTGTGATGGAGTGCCCTCCCCGTGTGCCTATTTACTTATTTATGTATATATTATTATTGTTGTTGTTGTTGTTGTTGTGTGTATTGTGTGTGTAGACAGACGAAAGCCATCCGCCAATATTAATTATTATTATAGAGACTGGCGAAAAGCTGGTCTTATAAAGGTTAGCTGGAGTGGATGGGGCTAAATCCCCATCTTGATAAAGCCACTGGGAATGTGGCTGGAGCCTTAACAAGGTAATTGTTTAATGGGTAATTAAGGCTCCAGCCACAGTATAAAAAAGGAGAGAGTTGAGAGGAGACTTAAGAAGAGAGTTAAGGAGAGAGTTGAGAGGGGAGTTAAGGAGAGTTGAGAGGAGAGTTAAGAAGAGAGTTAAGGAGAGCTGAGAGGAGAGTTAAGAGGAGAGTTAAGGAGAGTTGAGAGGAGAGTTAAGGAGAGAGTTGAGATGAGAGTTAAGGAGAGAGTTGAGAGGAGAGTTAAGGAAAGTTGAGAGGAGAGTTAACAGGAGAGTCAAGGAGAGTTAAGGAGAGTTAGGAGGAGAGTTAAAGAGAGTTAAGGAGAGTTAAGAGGAGAGTTAAGGAGAGTTGAGAGGAGAGTTAAGAGGAGAGTCAAGGAGAGTTAAGGAGAGTTAAGAGGAGAGTTAAGGAGAGTTGAGAGGAGAGAGTTTAAGGAGAGTTAAGGAGAGAGTTGAGAGGAGAGTTAAGAGGAGAGTTAAGGAGAGTTAAGGAGAGTTGAGAGGAGAGTTAAGAGGAGAGTTGAGGAGAGTTAAGAGGAGAGTTAAGGAGAGTTAAGAGGAGAGTTAAGGAGAGTTGAGAGGAGAGTTAAGGAGAGTTGAGAGGAGAGTTAAGGAAAGTTAAGAGGAGAGTCAAGGAGAGTTAGAGAGTTAAGAGGAGAGTCAAGAGGAGAGTTAAGGAGAGTTAAGGAGAGAGTTAAAAGGAGAGTTAAGGAGAGTTGAGAGGAGAGTTAAGGAGAGTTAGGAGAGAACGTATGCTGTCAGCCATTATTTTGTTATTTAATAAAAATACGTCTGCCGCTGTTTTAGCCCTGTACCTTCAGTCTGTTTTGTGCTGCATCCTGAACCTGACGTCACCACCCACACGCACCAATCTGGCCATCCGTGACACTTTAATAATAATATGTTTATTTTTATATAGGACCTTTCATAGTGGACAACCATTCCAAAGTGCAGAGTGGAAAAAAATGCAGCTGTCAAATTAGAAAACTAGCAGGAAACAGCAGAGCAGTGGTGTGCCTATGCTGGTCGGGTTACTTTAACTGAATATGATGACTTAACGTGGCAAGTTGCTAGTCAGTGCCATTGTGTGGTAAGCAGTTGGTTACCTTTACATCAGACATGTGCCAATTGTTTTAAAAAACATATACATTGAAGTGCGTGTGTGGCAGTGTTTAGTTTTTTAATTATTATTTGATATTTACCAATAAAAAGAACACATTGGACAGAGGTCCTCTCACTTACACCCAACAAAACTGCGCTAGGTAAGTACCGTCTCAAACCTGGTATGATAACTGTAGAAACAGATTGTGTTGGCAGCAGGACAGACAGCAGCGGTTTGTAATAATGATCAGCTGTGTAGTGATTATGTGAAAAGGGACTTTAGACTACAGTGGATTGTAATGAGCAAGTATGTGTTGAAAAAAAAAATCTATACTGCTGGGAGCCTTGACCGGGATTTTACAATGATTCATTTCATAAATGCTAGCTGTAGCTGTGTAAACCGCATGCTTTAGTTGATAACAATGATTTGGTGTATTTATATACACTGTATCCTGTTTTGTATAGCTTAGACAAGATAAGAGAAGGTGACAGACAATTACTGTTAAGAGTGGCAGACATCGGCTTTTAAAAACTACCTGTACTGTTAAATCCTTTTATTCACAGGACGGAATACATCAAAGCATTATGTAATAGTTAAACATATGTGACATGATTGTGTTTGTATATATTTGTACAATACAATGAACAAACATATGTTTAAAGGTATATGCATTAAGAAAATGAATTTTAACCATAGTAATAATTAGTGACCACTTTGTGTTGAGTGATTTGATCAGTAATGCAAGTAGAAAATGTTATTATTAGGAAGAACCAGGTTCCAAAACGGACCCTTTCTGAGTGTGAAGGAAAGAAGCCTGAAACGAAGCTGCTCACAGCCTCTCTGCGTGCTCTGTGGGTTTAGCCACATCCTTCTTTCACTGCTAGCTCATCATGTGCTCAATTCTGCTTCGGTGTTTTTTTTTTTGTTTTTTTTTTACCAAACAGTGTTTTAAATGCTGAAGCGTCAAGCTTATCTTGTTCATAAGAATCATGGCATCTGTTAATGTTCAATTATTACAACACCAGTTACAAAGGTTGTATTAATGCTGTCTATATGTAAAGGTTGTATTTATTCTGTATATATGTAAAGGTTATATTTATTCTGTCTATATGACAGTCTCTGGTAGAACTTGTAATGCTGATGGAAAGTACCAAAGGATCTGAACTACAAACAAATCCAACAAGACCAGCAACAATAAATAGAGGTATAGAGAGAGAGAGAGAGAGAGAGAGAGAGAGAGAGAGAGAGAGAGAGAGAGAGAGAGAGAGAGAGAGAGAGAGAGACATATTCATACAGACCTAGGTTGTTATGATTGTACTATAATATGAATATTTATATTGATAAATTTCTATAATAATTAGCTGCAAATGTTTGGCTTCAGAATAGCAGGGTAGAAGTAACTAGGCAGACGTCTGTATCGCATGCACCACATAGCGTACACACACACACACATGTGGTATGTGTATCTAGTATATATAATATATATATATATATATATATATATATATATATATATATATATATATATATACAAGTTAAAGCTTTATAAAATAGGTTCCCTGTTGTAATGCAGATAGCACACAATGATGGCGCGTTGTGCACTGGTGCAGTGTACGATACAGGAGTTGCCTAGCTGCGGTGGTTAATTCAGGTTGTGATTAACGTCTACAGCCTAATTTCTCTGTGGTGTAGGGGCCACAGCTTTACCTCATCACTGTTATGAGGGTTGTTGTTGTTTTTTATAAATTTTGTGCATGAATTATTAAACTGTGATCCATAAGGATCTGCTTGTCTTCTTATTTTTTAACAGAGATAGCTGTGAAAGATCACTGAACTGCAGGAGGGTTACAATGCTGTTGAAAGGCTCCAGATTGGCTCTCTTAGTGTCCCTATACCTGTCACCTTAAAATAGCCTGCCAAGGAACAATCACAGCGATTCATTTCATCCCATCCCCGACATGCAATTAAAAACATATCAACTTCATGGGGACTCAAACTAAAACCAAAAAATGGCTCTGCTGTAGTCACCTGTGCTCAAGGTAGTGTTTATTGCCATGTGAATGTGACTACATTAGTATAAAAATGAGCTGTCATGCTAATCATACTGTACTGCTCTGCTCTTGAGTGCTGATGGATTTTCCCATGAAGTAAGCTGAAACTTGCTCCTCTGAGCAGTTTGCACCCTATCACGGCATCACGGCATTTCTCTTAAACATAAGATTTGAAATGCATTAATATTTGTAATATATATGGAGAGAGACTGTAAAGTTCCAGGAAGGAACTCTAAATACACCTGCAAATATGATCATTTGATTGACAGGAACATCTTCTGGTGCAACCGTCACCTTAGTTTCAGCATTGACGTGGCTTGTAGAAAGGTAAGTCAGAGTGTTTAACCTCAGCAAGTCAATATGCTGGAGCAGTTTAGATCTTGCCCGATATGGGCTGTGGTCTGCGGGCATGCATGCATACTGCAGTCATAGCTTTGGGTTTGACCTGGTACCTCCATGCAGTAGGTGTAAATCACACAGGAGTCGTGTGATATAGATACATTTTCAGTTTGGGTTTCCTCCAGCTGAAGGCTGGTAGTCTGTGTTGCTCTACTGTGTTATGCAGGACACATTTCCTGACACAGGAGGTTTACCCAGTGAAATACTGATGAATAAATGAGATCAGGCTTTCTGGTTTCAGTTCAGCTAGATGTTGCTGTTCTGGGGGCCAAACTGAAACTTTCATGAGGCCTACATAACCATATACCGGACCCTCATTTTACAAAGGTACATTTAAGGATAGGAGCTACGTGATGCTCAGATACCAAGACATGTCTGAGTCACTATTTCTCCCTGGCCAATTTTGCCTGTCTGCCTGTCTCATGTGCTTTTGAAGGGTGGTAAAGTTAGCTAGCTAGCTGTCTCTCTCTCTCTCTCTCTCTCTCTCTCTCTCTGTTCCTGCAGTTCCTCACCAGGCATGTGCTGAAAACCACAGCTCTGCCCAACACAGTTCCATATTACCACAGGTGGCATTGCCAGGCAACATCATCTGTAGGGGTGACAAAAACAAACAAACAGCTAAAAGAAAAACAACTGCACATCTTACACTGTAAACATTGCATATTATTGTATATTAAAACTATATGTAGTTCTTAAGAAAAAAAAAATTGATCCACTGATCTTAGTCAAGATGAGAGAGGCCTGCAGATCCTTGTATTTTGTTCTATGGTTCTTTGGGACTTCCTGGACGATTTTATGCCTTGTTCTTGGAGAGATTTTGGCAGGACAGCCACTCCTGGGAAGATTCACTACTGTCCCAAACTTTCTCCATTTGGACAATATGGCTCTGACTGTGGTTTGGTGAAGCCCCAGAGCCTTAGAAATGGCTTTGTAACCCTTTTCAGCAAACAAATCCAAGCTGATTTTCCATCATTACACGTGGGAACACAAAGGCAGAAGCAGGTCAGGGATTAAAATTTGCGAACCCCAGATTGCTGTGTCCTTACCAGGTGAAACGTTGAGTAAACCTGAATCGTTATCGCAGTGGGAGGTGTGAGCTCAGATTGCTGTTCAGTTTCTCTTAATGAGCTCATAGCCGCTGCTCAACCAACAATTAGAAATACAAATGTGAAAGGCAAGACAAGTTTATTTGTTCGGAAATCATAAAATGGTATTACTGTCTGTTCAGATTTCTTTTTGACATGCGTCATAAATCTCCACCCATTTTGTTTGGTGTCACTGCTCAATGGTTAATCAGGAGAGAAGACTTTAGCAGTGCCACGTGAAAACAGCGGCAAGGAGTAACTAT
This sequence comes from Polyodon spathula, assembly GCF_017654505.1. Taxonomy (NCBI): domain Eukaryota; kingdom Metazoa; phylum Chordata; class Actinopteri; order Acipenseriformes; family Polyodontidae; genus Polyodon; species Polyodon spathula. Next base: position 29,833,440 of record NC_054544.1, on the reverse strand, counting down.
TATTTTTATAAGTTCAGAGAAACTATCTGAATATTCGAATGACCATTGCTGCAGATCAAGGAATCTCAAGGCCACGGATTAAAAAAATAAATAAAAATGATGTCTACTTTTATACAGTTTCTGCCTGAAACACTAATTTTTTTCTGGAATAGATTATGGCAATTAATCTACACATAAACACAACAGAGAAGCACACGTAATATATTATTGTAGGATAAGTAACACAGCAAGTAAAAGAAAAATAAGTAACAGGGCTATGTATTCTAACCCTAGGCTATAATTGTAGCACGACCAGGTCCCACTGCTGGAGTGTACCCTGGGTCTGGAATGAGAATGATTTCAGAGAATACTATGGAGATTAAAATGGCCAAGTCACTGCATCACTGCAAGTAGTGCCTTGTGCATTCAAAATCAGAGGGGTGTTTTAGCCCCTATTGTGCACTGTTTGACATATATCTTTTTGTGTACTGTTTTTTATATAAAGTTTTTATTTTTATTTTTTATATAACATACCTATTTTAGGATATCTTGAAACAAAACCCTCTCTACATCAGTTACTGCACAGTGTAATATTTCTTGATACTTATCATTTATGGTTTAAGTTAAGTGTTATATTACAGTACATGACTAAGTGATACATGCAGAGGGTACAAAGTTTTTAGTATTTTACCAACATGTACACATTTCAAAAGTATTTATTCATTGTGACCCAAATTGTCTCTGCACTTTATTGTCGAGAATTTCACCCCAGAGAGTACCTGTAATTGTTTTTTTCATTGTTAACATCCTGACAACTTTTTACACTTATAACTTTAAAGTTTGTTTCAAAGCTCTTTTCAAATTGTCTGCCCTAGTGATCTGGGGTTTGAGATCTGTCCTCTAAATCACTGTAGGAAGAGCGATTTGAAAAAATAACCATAACATTATTGCCCGTTTGACAATATGGGCAATAATCCTTAGACTATCAGTGCACTAGAGCAGACATTTTGAAAAAAGCTTTGAAACAGACTTTAAAGTTATAAGTGTAAAAACTTAACACTGAAAGGAAAGTGTGTTTACAGGTATGTTATTTAAACATCTGTAGCAACATGTGGGGATGTGTAACGTGATTTTTTTTTTTTCAGAATCCTGCTACTTACTCTTAAAGTAATAGGACCTGAAGAATTGTATTTATTCATAATTCTATATCTACCTCGAAGATCCTTCTTAACTGTGATATTCGTTGTTCAATGATTATGGGATTAAAGGTGGCAGTCTTAGCCCACATGGTCTCATTAATGTAAATGATTTTGTCAGGGTGTTTTCTATGTGTGAAATACAAATGTGCACAAAGCATAGGGGCTGGAACGACCACTGGGTGTGGCTATATTACTCTGACACTGTGTTGTGGTACACAGTGTAACGGATTTTCAGGTTACAATGGGGTCAGAAGTTTATAGTTAACAAAATGCATGCAGGGCGTGAGTTTTAAAATAGTCTGCTGTAACCACATAGCGCTTACTTGATGAGGTTCTTTCAGGCTTGAGTTTTACAACCAAGATACTGTATGTGTAATTATTATTATTATTATTATTATTATTATTATTATTATTATTATTATTATTATTATTTAATGTATGTATGTATTTATTTATTAGCTAGGGCGACTTACAGTTGTATACAAAATAAAATCCATATCAAGAACGACGGTACAATTAAGAGCAAGATACAAAATACAATGACTTCAGTCCTAATAAGAGCAAATACAAAACACAGTACGATTTGATATTGTGACAGATCAAGAGCAGATAACAGTGTTGATAGTTACATCAGGGTTAGAACCGGGTCCAAGTGAAAAACAAGATACTACAGATTGGGTGAAGTGCAGGAGTAAATACAATAAAATAGGAAGCAGATAAGTTAAAGTGCATTCAAGGCAGAGTGCTATGTTGTCCAGAAGGGAAGAGTTGAGTTTTCCAGGTGTTGTCTGAAGAGGTGTATCGTGAGGAGACGTCAGAAGGTAGTGAGGGACTGGGAAATCCTGACATCCGTAGAAAGGTCTTTCCACCACTGTGGGTGAGGCAGAGGAGCATAGAGGAGGTACAGCCAGTCTTCTAGTACAGAGGTTGGGTGGAGGTGTAGGGAGAAATGATGGTCTGGAGGTAGCTGGGTGCAGTCTGGTCAAGGCATCAAGTACAAAAGTCTTGTACTGGATGCGAGTGGCGATTGGGAGCCAGTGGAGTAGCGAGGGAGATGGGAGTCAGAGAGAACACCAGACGAGCAGCGAAGTTTTGGATGAGCTGGAGCGGACAGGTGGCGGACGCAGGGAGGCCGGCCAGGAGGGAGTTGCAGTAGTTTAGGTGGGAGAGTACCAGGGCCTGGACAAGGAGTTGCGTGGAGTAGTTGGTGAGGAAGGGTCACATGGAGTAACTGTATATTGTGTATATAAACTGAGTGTACAAAACATTAGGAACACCTGCTCTTTCCATGAAATAGACTGACAAGGTGAATCCAGGTGAAAGCTAAGATCCCTTATTGATGTAACCAGTTAAATCCACTTCAATCAGTGCAGATGAAGGGGAGACAGGTTAAAGGATAGAGGTTATTACTGCTAAAGGTGCCTCAACTAGCTATTAATTTCATTTTCCTTGTCAGGGTATGAACATTTTTGAATTAGCATTTTTGGAGTTTTGAAAAAAAAAAAAAAAAAAAAAGCTTAAATAAATAATTGTGACATCTATTTCTTGTAACTCTTTTCGTCATCCACAAAAGCAAAACTTACTACCAAAGATTTTTCCTAAAATTCTTTGTTTTTGAGAAATTTCTAGAAATTATAAATTTCCATTGGGGTATGTAAACTTTTGATTTCAACTGTTTATATTTATTTATGTCTCAATACAAAATTTTAGGTGATGCTGAACTTTTGGCCAGAGCTGTACATGCCATGCAATAAGCCATGAGAGATACCCCTTAAAATGAACCCATATTGTTTGTTTAGTATATTTGTATTTATTTATATAGTACATGTTCCCTTTATCATACTGCATGAGCAGCGACATGTGGATCCCAATAACACAATGAAGACAGCGACCTCCCCAAAAGGAAAGCTGGCTAGACTCCATATTAATCCTTTGAAGGGTCTTCACAGTGCTTGGCTTTACACTTTCCTACCTACAATAGATCCCAATGCACATGAAACCTCTGTGTATCCAGCGGTAACACTTCTCTACATAAACTGGTCATTCAGCATTTCCCCTTAAGGCAAAAAAAAAAAAAAAGAAAAAAAAGAAACTGTAACACTATTAAGTATTATCTTAAAATTCTAGGTGGTGCAAAACTGTATATACATATTCAAATGCTGCATCCCTACTAAAACCCACTTACCGATCACGGGTACTGTATATTATAGAGCAGCCTCTGTTCACACTCTCAAGAAAATCGCCTCCTTTCCCCTGCCAAGAATAAGCCTTACTCAGTGGATGAATGTCTGGCCCCTCTAACAGAAATGGAAGACACAACACAAATGGAAACATTTGTAGTGATGCCTTTCTGCATGAGGTATTAATGATGTTATTAATTGTAAGTTTTACATTGTGTATGTGTGTCTTTTATAGTTAAGTTATTTTTAATCATTGTTTAAATTGTTTGTCAATGTGTTTTTATAGTCTTTTTAATGTGCTTACTAATTCAGTTGCTTTAATATGCTTTTATATTAAGGTTCTATACAGTATTGTGTACGATTTTAGTTCTTTCATTTCCCATTGGCAAAATCAGCTACGTGCAGTTTTACATAGCCTAACACAACTGAAAGTCACAGATGGGTGTCTGAGCTAAACACCAAAAGGCAGGAGATTAGCAGAGATAGTGTGAGATGGGGGAGGGGAACTGAAAGACAAGATGGATGCACCTTGCCAGGTACAATGTGGTATGCAGCCCCCCCTTTTTGTGCAATGACAGAGTGGAAACCCCTATCATTGTACAGAAGTAAAACAAATGGGAGTGGAGTCAACAATTGTTTACAAAGGTATAAATACCCAACATTGTAAAGTTTTCTCAGTCTTTTCATCTCTTTCGAATTGACTCCATGGTTATCCGTGCTTTCTGATACAAACGCATGCAAGAACTGTACTGAGGCCTTGTCCGAAATCAGTTTAAATATCATGCTTATATGATTGTATTGGAGGTATACCTTTCTTGTATATAAAGTGTTTTTGAATCAAAAACCATTTGTCAGCTTAATATTTTTCACTACACATTTATATTATAGAACTCTTGTGTTTCTAACCACTGAACTATGAGTCAAAGTGTGAATGACACACAAACATTAACAATCGCATAATAGGTCCCATGACCATGTACATTTCCTTACATTGCAGACTATGACACTTTCAAATGTTGCTTACATTTTAAATGGTTGTGTAAGTAGCAATACTACATAGTTTTCATACTTTATAATAATTAGACAAAGAGCAGTAAAGGATGAACAATTCCATTGGAAAATAATAAGCTGAAACATTATGCATCCTGTTTTATTAGTGGTTATTTTCTTAAGGAAACTGCCAAGCCTGCAATCATTATCCATTTCTTTCTGTTTGTATGTACAATTAATAATACCTAGAATTACACATTCTTTGTGAAAAACTACCACCTAATGGAATAAAACAAGCATAACAATGAACTTGTATTTGCAAACATGACAATTTCTCCTAGGACATGTAGAAAAGTATTACACAGCACTAACATGCAGTAAACCCCTGTATTCTATACCTCCTAGGACATGTAGAAAAGTACAAGGATGACCTCCAAGACTTTTTGAGATTTTTGAGGTTTTGGCCTCTCCTTTGATGTCATGTTCTAACATGAAAGACATTTGCCATTTAGGGTGGATCATTGTTTTTGTGTTAGAGGTACCAACATATTGCTAAATATCTTAACAAACTAGATATAAAACTGGTTTTCTTAGGAAATTACAGTTGATTTTATGAGGGTTATAAAAACTAGCTGCTTCAAAGAGAAACTGGATTGAACCAGATGGTTTGAAGCTAGGATTAGGACAAATGGGCAATTAACCAAGCGATAAGAGATTTGTGTCTTTCTGATTGGTTTAAGGAAAAATCGTGATGCCATTGAAAGACTGCATTTAAATCGAGAATGCTGAAATGTTCTTTGTATTGCTCTGATCAGTGTTTGGAAAGAGGATACCTGCGCACTGTTGTCACCATGTAACCTTTAAGATGTCTGGTTGTAACTTTTATCTTCAATACACTATACTTATCTGGACTTGAAAATAAGAAGCCTGTGGCTTCTCTTTCCTTGATTCTTTCATTTCTTATCTCAACAACTGTGCTCATCAATGTATAGACTAGAGGGTTTTTGTTGATACTTTACATTAGGGACTGATATCCTTTTAAAGACTTACCAGATAACTACACAAATCAATAGGATTGATGTTGTTGATAACACTGTGTAACAAATTTTTTTTATTTATTTTTTTTTGGTTCCTGGGTAGTAAGTGTTATTTCCTTATTGCTTATGCCTCAAAAGTATAGAAAATGGCTATTATTCCCCACAAACTTTGCTTTTGTGACCAGGACAGTGATATTTTGAAATTGACCTATTTTCCAGAACATTCCAGATAGATTCAGTTCTGAGTAAACTTGGAGTAACTTCTAGAACTTTCTAGAACTTTCCAGTAATATAAATAGTAATATAAATACAGGGGCCTTAAGCCCACCAGTTCAGTTTAGTTCCAGCTGCCTAAGTGGATACATATCTGCATTTTTCTGAGATGGCATCAAGAGGTTGCAATGGTGGCATTCCTGATGGGTCTCCAAGGTGGTTTTACCAAGTTTCCCTGCTAACTTTGCCTTTGGGACAGCAGGGACACCAAGGCGCACTACCACAGGCGGGACTGGCCACAGCGGACCGAGTTCTCTGTGGGGAGGAACAACATCAAGTGGGAGCCACTGGTGGACCCCCAAAGGTGCTGATGCCACCACTGCACATCAAATTGGGCCTTATGAAACAATTTGTCAGAGCTCAAGATAAGGAGTCGGCAGCCTTCAAGTATCTTCAAGACTTCTTCCCTAAGTTGTCTGAGGCAAAGGTCAAAGCCGGTGTCTTCATCAGACCACAGATAAAGAAGATCCTAGAGTGCAATGAATTCCCCAAGAAGCTCACTAGTAAGGAGAAAGCGGCTTGGTACAGCTTTGTCGTAGTGGTTCGGGGCTTCCTGGGCAATCACAAGGCCGAAAACTATGTGGAGCTGGTTGAGACTCTGGTGAAGAACTAAGGCACAATGGGCTGTAGGATGTCCCTCAAAGTCCATATACTTGATGCTCATCTTGATAAATTCAAGGAGAACATGGGAGCGTACTCGGAGGAGCAAGGCGAGTGCTTCCACCAGGATATATTGGACTTTGAACGCCGCTACCAAGGACAGTATAACAAGAACATGATGGGAGACTACATTTGGGGTCTGATTCGTATTTAGTATAAATACATGTTAATTTGGATTCATATGTTGTTTTTTTCTGACTTTATGTGAACAAAAAGACACAAATTCGCCATTTTCTCATTGGAAATAGGTAAATTTCAAAATATCACTGTCCTGGTCACAAAAGCAAAGTTTGTGGGGAATAATAGCCATTTTCTATACTTTTGAAGCATAAGCAATTAGGAAATAACACTTACTACCCAGGAACAAAAATTGGGTTACATAGTGTAATTTTTACAAGGCAATCAATTTATATATATATTTATAAATATATATCAATATTTATATATAAATACTATATAAATATATATATATATATATATATATATATATATATATATATATATATATATATATATATATATATATATATATTTATATGCTGAATCTCTTGGATTCTTGAAGACCAAGGATCCACTTGACAAAGTTTTGAGATTAATCAGCCACCAGAAATGACCTATTTTTGATCAGAAATGTTCTTGTTCCATGAGCTCATTGTGGAGTCACTGCATGTTATAGACGAGGAAAAGAGATGGCTCACACTTTACATTAAGCCTCTTTAATTACTGAGTATTTGCACAGTAGTAAATACATGTGTGCTTACACATAATTACAATGTTATTTTGCATAGTTAAAATGTACTTAATATGGAAACCTTTTTGCAAGATATATGTAAGACACAATTGTATCAGAAAATAGTTAGGGTTAGGGTTAGGGGTTAGAATTAGGTTTAGGGTCATGCAAAAAAACTGTACACATTAAACGTTGTAACAATGCATAATAGCATTGTAATTATGTGTAAGTAGACCTGTATTTGCTAAGTAACTGCTATTCAGATACATAGGAATTAAAGACACGATGTAAAGTGTTACAAAGGAATGTATGCCTAAAGCAGTTTAGAACTAACTAATAACGTTACAGACATGCAACTTCAGATACAGTTAAAGTATTTAGGTAATAGAACCTGTGACTAACGCATTTCACAGTATAGTAGGAAACATTTCCACCACGACGAGCAATGAAATGTGGGTTAAAATGATAATGTTTCCTTCACATTGAAGAGAGCAACAGTGTTAAGATTCAAAAACTGACACTGAAGACATCAGGAATGATTGAGTGTCTCGTTGGGTATTCCCTTGTGAATTATTCTGCACAGGAGAGAGCACACTGTCACGGAACTCCTTTGCTGCAAAGTAATAGCACACGGCATCCAGGCAGCAGTTGGTGCTGGCAAACCAGTCTGCAGCGTGAAAGAAGGTATGCACTTTCTGATCAAGACTGCAGTTATCTTTAGAATACATCTGAACTAAGAATTTGAGTAAAAATCCAACGTGGAAGGGTGTGAAGCAAATCACAAAAACAACTGCATTGGCGGCAAGCATGCGAATGCTTTTGCTGTTCTCCCCCTGACGTTTCAGCAACGTATAAATGGACTGAGCCGAACAGTGAACCACTGTGATAAGAGGCAGGACAAATCCAATGATCTCTGTAACGAAAACAAAAGTCTGGTGGAATACCTCGTCCTTTTGGAAACATTTAAACACTGTACTATTTTTTTGATAGTGAAAACTGTAATCGTACAAAACGGCACTCAGCGTACATACAGTTATCCATATTAAAATGCACAAGACTCCGGCTTCCAAAGGTGATCTGATGCTTTTGGCTCTAAAGGGATATTTAATTGCGATGTATCGGTCAAGGCTTATAGCGGCGATTGTTAGGATGCTCACATACATGTTCACGTAGTACACCGAGACCAGGAGTTTGCACGTGTCTTTTCCTAACGTCCACTCGTAGTTGTAGGAATATATCTTGAATGGGAGAAAGATCAGCAAGAGGCCATCTGAAATCACTAAGTTGGTCATATATATTTTAGCCTCCGTCCATCTTCCTTTGCGGCAGAACACCCCCAAGGCTATAGTATTTAATATGAGTCCTATGACAAACACTAGTATATCCATTACCATCCGGACTATCCACAGTTCTGTCGTAAGATTGCAGGTTTTATTCATCGTTGTGTAGACTGTAAAAAAAAATATATATATATAATAGCTGTGATCAAGTTTATTTTTATTTATTAGTTTTTCTTTAAAAAATAATTACAATCAACCAGTATTTTAAGATATGCTGTTCAAATTTTAAATCCTGAAAATTAAGACTTGCTTTTAATTGATTTTAGAAAATTACCCTTATTTCTTAGCACAATGTTTCTTTTGTATTATTAGGACACTCTCAATATGTTCTGCTTAACTATCAGATGGATTTTATTGACTCTTGGTTTCACCCAATATGCTTTTTTAATACAGGTTTCATTACTGATAAAACATTTTTTCCAGTGGAGCATTTCCACTACTACTATTTTTAGGCTATCTGCCTTATACCCTTGTCAAAGTCCACCACAGCATTTTGCACGGTACGGTATCTTTGTTTTCCCATGCATTTCCCCTGGTCATACTATGCTTTTACCATAGCTTACCCTGGTTTGCGTTTTAATTAACATGCTATACTATACCTTATTATTCTTTACGTTTACCTGTGCTTTCACTGTGCTTTGTTATATTGTGCTATGATTTTACTGTGGGAAACTTTTTTAAAGTTAGCTATAAGAATTAAACGATTACTTACCTCAACCTCAAAGCTTATGCACTCAGTGAATAGGCAAGAGGTTAACATTTGCTTCTGAAAATGATAGATACAATGGCAGTGACAGGAAATGAATACCTCAAACAATACAACGAAGACCCCGGCTATCTATTGCAAACCCATACAGCATAGGCTATTTTGAAATGCATAAAAAGTACTTGTTTTCTATTAATGTTAACAGTTTTCTTTTTGTATCTCTTTAGTGTATAAGATTAAAAATGCATGTATAATTTTACAGTATGCTGTTCACGGAAGTTCATTTTTTTTTAGAATTTTTTTTTTTTTTTCTAATATCCTAAAAGAGAAAAGAGCTGCTGTAAACGTAAGCGTTGCTGAGTAGCGCATGTGGAGACAGACAAGAATTAAATGAAATACACAGTCATTCCCACGGCTATTCTGTTAACTGTTATCACTTGTTTTAATCAAAGAGCAATGAGCAGTAAATAAAAACAATGCAGTGGTGACCTATTGTAATACACCACCTTTCACTGAGGGGAGTGAATGTGCAGAACACTATAAATGCTTCTTCAGGTTGATACAAACATAATGGGACACAAAAGGGAAATTATTGACCACGATTTTTTGAAGCTGAATCAGGGACTAGCGACATGCTTTGCGGTTACATTCAAGACTTTTATTAAACTATACAGATCATAAAATGCTTTCCCCTGCCACTAGACTTTAGTGCCAGTAAAATACCGTATTACCACAAGTCATAACCTCTGATGGTTAGGATACTCACATACATGACTGCATAGTTAACTGAGCCCAGAATTGCACACAGATCATTGCCAGCTGTGTGTAAGAATACATTTTAACTGGTAGGGAAAGTAGAAGGGCATAGTCAGAAATCACTAAATTGGTCATGCATATTTGAGTTCATCTTTCTTTACAGCGGAACACCATCAGGGCTATGCCATTCAATGCGAGTCCTCGGATAAAAACCGCTACGTCCATTACCATCCGGATTAGCCACGGTAAAATTGCAAGTTCTATTAATCCTTGCATGCACTGTAAAACGATGCACTGGTTTTCATTTTTTAACATACAGCATGTAAAATTGAAAAGGGTGCACCTCTTTGATCAATGTGATTTCGGTATAGCTACAGTCTGGTTTTAAATCGCATCAATTAAAGACAAGAAATATCTGTAAGACATACTATGCTAAAATGTACAGGTATATTTTTAAGAAGCAAATGAACAAAACAATGACAACACATCAAATGTAAATGAACTCTAAACTGGGTTTTTAACCTAGTTTGATTGCGTAGACACATCTTTATTTGAAGAATATATAGCATTACAAGAGAGAGTGAGCATTACCCATTAGTCTTTTTTATGCTCAGCGATTTGCAAACTTTTTTGTATGTTATTAATGACTCCAGTGGAAAATGTGGTTCATTTTTTATCTGCCAGTAAATACTGTTCATGTTTCCATACAATAGAGACATCAGAAATTCATCTCAAGAAGTTCACCAATTGATTTCTGAGTCAACCAGTTTATTTTAAATAACATCAGAGGCATCCGTCTGCAGGATAAAATGCATGAACCAGGCTCAATTTACGTATTAAATTATTTCAGTTTTAGAGCCAATTAAAAAAAAAAAAAACTTGTCCTGTCTCAAATGTGCACTTCATTTGTCATTTGGGGGTTGGAATTTTTGAAAAAAAGGCGGGTAAATGTAAGCGTGTACAATGTGGGAGGCTGAAGGAAATTGAAATGTGGATGCCTGCAGCAGGTAAGAACGGTTTAAGTCCATAGTGTTTGTTTCTCTCGCTACAACAAAAAACCAAAAAGTAATAAAGGATAGAAATGTTACTCCATTGTTTTGTTAAACTGCATTGTTTTGTTTTATTGAATGCAATGCTGCTACTGGCCCATAGAAGGAATGAATCTACATGGTTATATACTAATATATATATATATATATATAATATATATATATATATATATATATATATATCTATTGTATTTATTAGCTGCTGAACTTTCTGGTAAACTAATAAATCCACTGGCCCATTAACCTCAGTGGATGTTATATTGGGCACTTGCTAATGCTTTTGTGATTTCTGTCATATGGTACAAGGCAATAAAGGCATACATAGTTTAGCAAACCTCATGCCCTGTTATGATCAGCAAAGAAAAAAGCTTACATAGTGTTCAGATAAGTTATCTAATTCAACTTGAAGACGCTTTCTCATTATTAACGATTGGTGCTGAAAAATGCATAAATTGAAAATAAAGTAAAAGTTAGGAAATATCACCTTGCAATGAACAGGTTTTTAAGAGGTTCCTATGATGTTGTGTACGGCACACTCACATATTTCAAACACAGTGGAATATGAACTTACTGGTTACCTATCAGACTGCAGGCCATATTCACAAAGCATTCACCACCGTGTTAACTAATACAGAAACTGAAAGATAATGGTAAAAAGCTTCAAAGAAACACATCTCCTGTATGCATCAAACCTATCATACAGGGGCTCACCCTATTTATATACCTGTGGCTACAGCCTTAAAGAAACATTTAATCACTTATTCAATTCACAGCTCTAGCCACATTCCCACATGTTTTTGCAGGGAAGATTTTAACTTCCTCCCTGTCACCCAATACCCCCCCCCCCACCCCTACACACACACACACACACACACACACACACACACACACACACACACACACACACACACACACACACACACACACACACACACACACACACACACACGTGTGCACACACACACACACACATCCTTGTGTTCGCATACCAACATACCTTTTTAATCTACATGAGAAGTGATTGTTCAATCCCTGTTCCTAAATACAAATATACATTTTAAATCACCCGTACTACATAACCTACACTCCATGCACCACTACACACATACATATAAACATAAAATATGCACAGGGGCGGGGAACCACACCACCATATGTAAATCCTTTTTGTCTAATATAAACCTGACCTTAACTCTAACCTCAACCCTAACCCTAACCCAACCCTATTTATAATCCTAACCCTTTTTGGATACAGTTCTGTAGTTACATATATATCTTGCAATAAGATTAACAAGTTAAGTACCTTGTAACTATGCATAATAACATTGTAATTATGTGTAAGTACACATGTGTTTGCTGAGATCTGAAAATACACACTAATTAGAGATACTTTATGTAAAGTGGACCAGCAGATTTAAAAAGTTCAATTTTGTGTTACACAACACCAAGTTAACAGTTAACAGATTGTCTCTCTAGTCAAAGTCTGCATTCATGTCATAGCCTCCCACCAATTCCACAAATGTTTTCTGTATATACCAACAATATGCTGTCATGCCAGTATAACAGGAAGCAGCGAAGATCATCATTATAAAACGTTGTCAGACAAGAACCCATTGATTCCCATTTGAGCAAAAAAGATTGAGCTATTCGATGAATGTTCCAATGTTCAAAATGTGTTGGTTGGCATACTGGTAACCAATACAGCAGCAGATCACAAACTAATGTACTCTTCCATCTTCTCTTGATGTCATCATGGTACTGGTCTGTAGCAATCTGATGCAGAAAATCCCAGTCCAATATATGAATTGTCTGGACCCACTCTCCTCGTCTCACTCTCTCTAGTCTGTACACCATGCTGGATACTGTACATGAGCTAATATGATAACCTTATCAGATCAATATGAACAGTCTATGCTCCAGTGGTCAGAATCAAGCACTTGTGGATGGAATCAAGCCCCTGTGGGTGGAATCAAGCTCATGTGATTGAGATTGAGATTGTGATTGAGGTCATTAGCTTTTCATTTTCTCTGCTTTGTGACCTGGTTCCTTTCTAAAATATGCACATAGTGTAGTGCATCAGATTTTATCTTAACAACAGCCTTGAACAGCTTTACATTCATACTGAACATAGTATTTAAAAATTGTAATCCTGTTTTATATCTATATATGGGCTGATAACCTCTGTTTAATGTGTTATTTTGACTGTGACTCACAGACATCATGCATAGTGTTTTCTAAACCACAGAGAAACGGTTTGTTTCTTTTTTGTAAACCACAGTTCCATTACCAGCTGTACAGATGATGTATATTAACACATTGGGTCAAACAAATCTTGTAGTTTTGCCATAGACCCTCACCAATCCAGACTGAGCACCAATCCTAACTGAGTGACCATGTTGCTGTCCCATTAGGATCTGCATTGCCTTTTAGATTAATAAACAAAAATGCAATTGTAAAACTGTTATTTAGTTTAGTATTAATAGTATATATGGTCTCTGTAAATTGCAATAACCTTTATCCACACTGATTGCACTGCAACAAAAGGGATATGGTAAACTGTCTCTACAGAAAACACCAACCACTTTCCACCTGCGTGCAGTTATGAAGCTTCTGCTTGATAACCTTCAAGTTGTACAGTGTGGTTTCATTTCCAGAATTTCAAAAGTTTTCTTAAAGCATCAGAGGGTATCGTAACACACAAAAAAAAAAAGGTGAAAAGGTTATTGCGGCAATGGCTCGCTTTCTAAATTATACATTTCAAACGCCCCCAAAGAAAATGACATGTTATATATATATATATATATATATATATATATATATATATATATATATATATATATATATATATATATATATATATATATATATATATACTATGGTGACAACTGAAATCTATTATTTGAGAGGTTGGGGTTGACAGAAATATATTATTTAAGAATAATAAAAAAAAAAATACATGTGGAGCAGAACACAATTAGGCAGATTTTAAAACCGGACTCAGTCTTTATTTTGTAGTAATTTACATAATTACAAAGCAGCATCAGTGTCTCATGCATTGAAGGATCGGAACTCTTAACTCTAGCAAATTTAAACTATAACACCTCAGGGTTTATTTTTGTCTCTATGTTATTGATACATACACACCCACACATACTGACAGGCCTAGGTCATGCTTTTAAAGTGAATTCAGGGTAATGTAATTGCAATGAATTGCCATCTCAGCTCATTAGACTGAATTCAACGCAAAGTCTGGACCTGGAATGTATATATAAACTCATCAGCCGCAAGGAGGGGATCCATTACATAGTCCACGTAGACTTTTAAAACAGTAAAAGCTCCCCACTGGTACTTGCTCATTCTCACAGATATAAAGAAAGCCATGGCTTGGCTAACACTTTGCTGTCATTAGATGATAGAGTAACTAGCCATATATGTCTTTTCTTGCAAGATTAGGACCAAAACCAGTCAATGTAATTAATGGAAACACGTCATGGCCCAACTGACAATATCAGATTTATTTAATGGCTTGGCTATAACCTGAGCCATGGCATATTCCCCATGTCTATACATGTGCACATAGTTTGGTATCACAACACATGCGGTGTCCTCCAAGCAGAGTATTTTACTCACATTCAGGTTGCAGGTGATGTCTTACATTAGGTGATATGATCTCTGAGGTATACATTTCCTGTGAGCACTGATTGATCAGTGGAGTGTCTCTATTTTATATTGCGGACATCATCAACTGTATATTACGAATACCTGTGTATGCTCCAGTACTGTGTATGCACTTTGAGTGTGAGTGTGACAAAGTGGTTGATAGAGTGCAGGTGATTAAAGAACAGACAGACAATTGTAATCCAGGTGAAAAGGTTCATTTTATTTATTTTTATGTCTAGTGCTGGACGGAAAAACAAACAGTAAATAATAATGCTGGTCAGCAATACAGAGGCGTGTATTACTTACATTTATAATCCCTGGGCTCGTCCCGAAATAATAGTCCCGTTATTGTATCCCCACATTAAACACAAAACACATACACTAGTCCATTTAGTGCATGAATTAGTGATTGTGGTGCAATACAGTTTACAGTGATACAAGTGAAGTGCTGTCCCGGGTTTGTGCTGGCCTCTGGCGACAGCTCCAGAACGCAAAAGCCGGCTAGTAATTTACAAACACAGACAATTACTAACAGACACAAACAAACAAAACACTCACAAATATTCTGTAACAATACACTTTCACTGTCCTTCTGGTTCTTACTCACTACAAAACCAAAGCGAAGGAACAGATTACAATTCTCCATCCCCCTTATATGCTGTCACACATGACCCCTTGGTAAACGAATGCAGCTGCCTTTACAATCTGCGGCTGCTACATTGTTTCCCTTCCAGGTACATACGGTCTTGCAACAGTCTCTAGCCTTTTTCCAGACTGACCGACTTCCTGACCCGGAAAAAGAACTGTCAAGCCAACCAGTCAAAAAAAAATTCTGTCCTTGCTTAGTACTCTCACAGGTCGGGAGGGAGATTTACAATCAAGGTTCATTCTATTTCTGTCACAGCGAGGTAAGTAATAGTAATATTATACTTAAAACAGACACATTTTTTGTTCCACTGCAAAGATACATCTTTTTAATAGGACTAGGGATGGCTCTTTCCCAGGAGGTAGAGGGCATGGTGCATTTGGTTTTGTACATTAGCAGGAATCTGCTTGCGTGAGAGACACAGAGACAAGGTATGCTGTAAATCGAGAAAGAGATACCTAGCCGTCATAAAATAACAAAAATAACCAAAAGCATGCTTCTGTACATTTGTGGGCCCATTTTGGGTATAGGTTAATCCAGCCCTGCAGCCAGGGTGAACCAAGCCTATGCTAAAGGCTCACTTCTATAACAACAATAATACTGATAATAACAATATATGGTGCCTCTCCCAGACCTGGAGCCTATTGCACAAAAGTGGTTTAAAAAAGCCAGGTTTAGTTTACGTTATCTGGTTTGAGTTAACAGGATATAACTTAGCTGGCTAACTCTGTTGCAAGAGTTTAAATTAGTCTAGCCAGCCAGGTTAATGTTTCTATCTATGCACCTGGAGCCAAATGTTTGAGTGTGTTGTCATGGTAATCTTTATTAACAGTCATCTGATAAAATGGAGAAAACAAAAGGGCAACTTTTTTTTTTTTTTTACTGCTTCAGAGCAACACATTTTAGTTTCAATGTATGATAAATCAAAAAAGAAAAAAAAAAACTGCTACTGCTGTTAATCCATAAGAATATAGTCGTATTCCGTGTACACAAGCACAAATCCCCGGGCTTTATTATTTGTATATATACAGTATTTATATCACACTGTATTTTGAGTAATGAAAAAGAAATAGGTACTATATAGATGTTTTTGCCTTATTTATATGGACAAAAACATTAAATATATGTTATAATAATATCTGCAACAGCATAGAACGTCTCCTTGTTCCGCTTCACTGGACAATGTCTGGGAAATTTCACGAAGACTGGCAGCAACTTCTTCAGTACAAGGTACACTTTCCTTATAGCTCTGCATATCATTGCCTTATTAAGATTTTCGGCATCGCCGACTGTATACAAAAAATGTTCTACAGGCCATAAATCCTAGAGCTATGCAGAGTACCTGTATATGAGTAAGGGCTCTGCTCAGCCGGGTTGGTTGCTCAAGGGAGGGTCTTAGGAGATCCGACAGATACAGGATACTATCCCTAGAGAAGCGGTATCATACAGGGTAGAATTTTGATTATTAATCGGATTCTGCAGATCGCTGAACACCCTCTCCCCACGAAAAGCCCTTCTTATAATTATAGCACCAACATCTACCACTCTCAGTATAAAAGGTGACACCATTTATTTATTTATTTTTTTCAGTTTTAAAAGTCAGGATTATTTAAGCATGATGTATTACCATGGACTTAAGCCTGAGTTATTATTATCTTGTTTTGTGCAATAGGCTAAGCCTGACTTTCACAATTAAACCTGGAAATTATCAGGATAACTCTTTAAACCACTTGTGTGCAACAGGCCCCTGATTATGCAAAACATGTGACTGGGTTGTGATCTGTAGCAGATGGTAATAATAACGTTTAACCCTTAAGAAAGTGTGTGGCTGTTTCTTGAAAATCATGCCCTTGTGAAAAAGGCAGGGTGTCCTAGCCCCTGTGTGTATTTTGTGTTTTATGTTGTATGTGGTGTGTTTCATGTTGTCTTTTATATGTGCATATAGTGGTGCACAGAGTGCGGGTTATGTAGCACGGGTGATGTAAAATGTAGAATTGTATTTTGGCACAAAGATTGCACAATCACTTCATGTGCAGTTTAAGTGGGTATTAGTTTGGAAGCACATTTAGTTCACGTGCAGATGTACCGAGATTCCAATTTAATGATTGATTAGCAATCAAGTCTCGGTACAGCTGCATACAAGAGGCAGTGTTTCACTCACTCGTGTTCTCAGTGGAGAACAGGAGAGAGAGAGGAGAGAAGTAAATTATTATAATCATAATCATAACAATTGCTATGCATGCTGGGAGAGGAGCCAGGATGGTACCTGCTCTGTATCTATTTGTTTCGTCCATTGTTTGTTTGTCTGTCTCTTTGGCCAACATGCTGTTTGTTTTGTTCAGTGTTTTGTGTTTTGTTAAACCTTTTTATTTTACAATAAACCGGAGCATTAGCACAATTTCATCGCTCACCAGTCCTGTCTGTGTCCTGTGTTCTTCCAGGTCTGAGGTCACTGCTCAAGCCATCTTGTTCACAGGGCCTGCAAGTCTAGAAAATGCTAAAATTTCTAGTATGATGAATTTGCGATGCAATAAAGTAAATCCCATTTTTTTTACATAATTCTACATTCCTGCAGACTCAGTAATAACTTTCTTTCGCATATGTGTTTTTTTTTTTTCTTGTTGACTGCACTGCAGCAGTAAATACATTTTAATCTCTCAAAGAGGCAACACTGCTGGCAAAATATATCAAAGAAATGTAGTCTGGTACATTTGAAGTGACAGCCTGGTTGCCTGAAGTACGGTCACAATGTGACAAAAAAAGAGGCACTACCTTTGGACGCTATGCCTCAGTTAGACTTCTGCTTCATTCTAGAATGCAAAGAGATTCCAATCAGAGACACTCTACCAAGTTTACAGTGCAGTCTTCTGTTATAATGTCCATGGACATGCTTCTGTGTTACATCTTCTTTACTGGATTACCAATCCTGAAAGGTGTTATATCTCAGAAAGTTTTCTCTGTGTAATATTATACATACATGCATACACTGTACATATAGTAATGTAACCTCTCTCTTCTCGGCTTGTTAATACCATTACACAGCAGACCCAGACACGGAACACCTAACTCCCACGTGGAGTTCTAAACACTGGACTGCTAACCCATTTACCAACCAAAACCACTTGTCTCACACGCAGTTAACACATTTAACCAAACACTATACATTTCTCTCTTTCCTAGCTCCCTGGTAGTCTCCTCCCTAATGGAGCTTCAAGTACTCTTTTTATACTTTGTGGCTGTTCCCAATTGAAACCAATTATCTTATTTGTGAACAGTCACATTCTCACATGTATTTGTCAGGGATCGGAATGAATCCCATCCCTGCTAACCACTACCAAAACCTACGACACTAATACTTTATTTACAGCAGGGCTTTGTCCAGCCCAGGGTTGACTGATTTAAATCAAGTCGATTTAAATCACTTGATTTACAAAAAAGAGCAGCAAGAGTACACACACTTCATGTCAAAATATTTGTATTTAAAAGACACAACATACGCTTGTCATTGTCAACCTGGTGCTTGAGAAAGCAGGAAGGAGCAGTGAAGCAGTGCTTTGTTTCTAGCTAGTGTCATGGTGTTTGAACACTTTGATTGATCTTTCATGTGTCTTTTGTGGTTCTGTTGGAATAGGATCCAGTGTGCTGGTTTTGATTTAACAATTTGAAATCAGGTTCTAGTTTAATTTTTTTTTTTTTTTTTTAATTTATTGACCTTATTGGTCACTGTGTTTGCAAATTTTGTTTTTCTATGTTTGGGTCAGGTTATATACACTGTCCCATTACAGTGTGTTTGGGTCAAGTCAGGACACAAACTTCAATTTTGTATTGTCCCACCTTTATTTTTTAAATATATACTAAATAGATTAACCTCTTGATTTGTGTAGCCCCCAGAATTAAAATTAAACTGTTTTTATATTTGCACAGATAGTATTGCATAAGAGTACATTGAACACAAAAAAATAAATAAAAAAGATATGAAATACTACTTGTATTTAAAGACATTTGACTTCCTTGTTAAAGAAAGAAAAGCAAATATGAAACAACATTCCTCTAACCAAACTTACCAGAAATGTTTACAGTCGGTTGACAGGAAACCTGAGAGATTCCCACCCCCTACATTAAAAGGCAGGAGGTAACACTGTGGTTTAAATCAAGGAGCTCTGTAATGGGGTGTGTTGTTCTGTAAAGCACAGTTGTGCCTACCATTCCAAAAAATGAAAATTATTTATTTGATTTTGTTTTTACTGATATTTTCTGCTGAGCAGACTTCAGGTAAGAACGCTTTTTTTGTTCTCTCTATAAAGCGACAAGTGGAATGAAAGACATTTCAAATGTAAATTGTTGCCCGTGCTGACAAGCTCAGTTACACAGTGTACCAGCAAAGGCAGTCCTGCAGTCACTAACAGTGCAGTATTGCTGCCTGAAGATGTGTGTTTTCTGCTATTTTGAAGGTTTGTTCTGTAAAGTGAAGATGTTCACGCTAACAGCTAATGGCAGTAATTAGTTTTGTGTCAGAGTAGAGTCTAATGTTGCAATCTAACCCTAACGATGCAAAACATGGTAAAAAAAGATAATAATAATAATTGAACTAAACGATCAAAAGCAGTATTTACCCACAAGCCGCCTTCAAAACAAAACAAATTTGCCTGGAAACTTAGGGGAGTAGGGGAGTAGCCTATAAAAGTTGCATGCGAAATCTATATTTTGTTGGCGCTCCAGTACTTATGGATTTTGGACTACACTGGGTGTAATGTACACTGAGGCAGCTGAAGCACCCCTTCGGTTTAAATCAGCTAGGTATATTATTTAAAGAAAAAACTAAAGTACAAAAATATATGCAAGATTATTTTTTTTTTTAATAATGTGCCCACTTTCATTTTTAAGAATGGCATAATCAACATGTTTTCAGTGTTATTATTACACTCAGTGGAGTGGAAAAAAACTTTCCTAGAAGGGGAAAACCTCTGGTGGCCCCAGCAGTCAGGGAGCCCCCCCACTCTGGGCATGCTAGCTAGTTTTTAATGGCTGTTGCTATGTCTTTAGGGGATGAACGGATGTATGAATCAACTGCTGCAGAGCAGCATGCCCCATGCTCCTCGATCGGATGGAAATCGATGTTGGCTCTGTCAGCGGAAGTAGCTGCTCAACTGATTGGGGAGGAAGCTGGTTCTGGAGACGAGAGTGGTGAGACTATCCTATATGTCAGTTAGTATAGGATTGATCAGAGGTTTGTTACTACCTGCTTGCAGTGGAAAAAGGTACATGTGAAGCAGGGAATGCAATTTAAAAGTTTTAAAATGTGGTCAAAATGTAAAGAAAAAAACAATACACACACCTTACGTAAACAGTTGTAGCAACACATGGGAACATGTAATACAATAAAATAAAAAGGTCCCATTAACTCATAATCAAGACAGATTTCCAGTCTCGTACCACATTTCTCACCATGTATTAATGTTTGTAGTACCTGAGAGGAAGATCGAAAATATGACTAGACTGCTGAATGAGTCAAGTGGAAATGGCTGCCACGATCCGATATTTGGAGGTAAGCTTAAGAGTTGGGAGCTTTGGAGGAGGACAGTTGTAGATTTAAGCAGTAAGCTAAAGCAACTTTTGCCTGCTGCAACAGTACACAGATCTGAAGAGGGAGCCGAGATCTGCTGAAGTGAAGAGCGATTAAGAGTAGTGGGTGTGATCTGCTGAGCAACACAGAGCTCTGAGGAAGTAAACGATGATAATGTCGAATAAATCTGTTCCTGAAGCAGCACAAAGGAATATCCACTAGAAAGTGTCCTGAGGGTATCGATGATTTTTAATGGTTAGGTTTAGGGTTAGGTATTCTGGTTAGGGTTAGGTTTTAGAGCAGGGGTTGCTTAAGGTTAGGGTTGGGGTTGGGTTAAGGTCATGGTAGGTTGATTTCATAGAGTTGCCTAGCTATGGAAGTGAAAGGTGGGAGTGCTTGGCAAATGCCCTTGAATCATCTGATGCCATCAGGACTGTTTTTAGTGGATATTCCTTTACACTGCTATCCTGAAGCTCTGGGCGAGCAAGTTTGCGGAAGTGCACTTGAGAAGCAGGCAGCATGGTGTAGTGCATATAACAGGTACAATAAGTATTGAACAACGCCATACTATTCCAGCCAGGAGGTTGATGTTGTTGTCATGCAGAGTTTTTTAAAAGTTAGGCAAGTGGCCAATCCTTGTAAAACAGCTGTTCCGGAGGCTGAGCCTGCTGGCAGGGGCGTTTTGACCTCCATAGTGCCGGGGCAGCAGGTCTGGTTGCTGGGAGAAGTCTGCATTAGAAGTAGCCGGTACTGAGTTTCCAACTGAGAATGAATGAGATATTGTTGAGGAGAATCCGACAGGGAGGTTTCCTGATCTGAACTGGAGTTGCTTCATGCTGAAAATTAAATGCTTTAAATTTTGTGCAGAGAACGGGTCGCAACGATTGCAAGAAAGCAAAACACTAGACAGAAGGAGTGTGAGATTGGGGTTTAAATAGGAGGTTAATGATGACAGATGTTAATTCATGAATCAGCCTAGCTACCACCCCCCGAATTTTGAATTAAGGCTAATATTTTAAAAATGTAATTGAAAACTCTTATCTTCACTAATCTGGCAACATTTTATAATTTATTGTTCTACAAAATAAATAACACTATTCCTTCTTGCATAGTTATACATACAGTGCCATGAAAATGTATTTGCCTGTTGTCTGATTGTCTGCATTTTTGCACATTTTTCACATTGAATTTGGTCAGATCTTTTTGTGGGTTGTAGTAGTATATAGAGGAAGTCAGAGAAAAAAATGACACCAAAGTTTGGTACTTCTTTCATTTGTTTGGTGTGCAAGGTAATCAAACATGCAATCTTCAGGTGTGAAAAAGTTATTGTCCCCCTAGTTAGCTCAACCCAATTAAATGGATAATTAGGGTCAGCTGTTTGAATACTCTGGTTAACAATCAGGCCTGATTTGGGCCAGCCCTGCCCAATATAAATCTGATTAACTTTGGCCCTTACCATCAGAGTGAAGTTGTCAGCACACAGGTTGTAGAGGCACATCATGCCACGATTAAAAGAAATCCCTGGAGACCTCTGGAAAAAAGTTGTTGATGCCTATCAGTCTGGAAAGGGTTACAAAGCCATTTCTAAGGCTCTGGGGCTCCAACAAACTACAGCCAGAGCCATATTGTCCAAATGGAGAAAGTTTGGGACAGTAGTGAATCTTCCCAGGAGTGGCCATCCTGGACGACTAACCATCATTGAAGGTACCATGAATTCTGCTCTGTATCAGAGAATTCTACAGAAGAATGTCAGGCCATCCGTCTGTCAGCTGAAGCTGAAGCGCAGCTGGGTCATGCAGCAAGACAATGATGCGAAACAAACAAGCAAGTTGAAGAAAAAGAAATTTAAAGTTTTCGAATGGCCTAGTCAAAGTCCAGACCTAAACCACATTGAGATGTTGTGGCAGGACCTGAAACGAGCAGTTTATGCTTGAAAACCCACAAATGTCACTGAGTTGAAGCTGTTCTGCATGAAGGGGTGGTCCAAAATTCCTCCACGGCGCTGTGAGAGACTGATCAATAACTACAGGAAGCGTTTGGTTGCAGTTATTGCTGCTAAAGGTGGCGTAACCAGTTATTGAGTCTAAGGGGGAGCTTACTTTTTCACACGGGGGCATTGGGTGCTGCATAACTTTCTTTAATAAATAAATTAAATAACTGTCAAAATGTTGTGTTATTTTTTCACTCAGGGTCCCTTTTATCTAATATTAGATTTTGGTTGAAGATCTGATAACATTCAATGTCAAAATATGAACAAATGCAGAAAATCAGGCATTGGGCAAGTACTTTTCATGGTACTGTAGTTTACATATATTTGTACCTTTATCTCTGATATTTTTCTACAGAGCCTAATACTGTTGCCAATTTGACTACCACTACCATCACCACAACATCCATAGCCCTTAGCTGGAGTGCACCAAATGGCAATGCCGCTGGCTACAGGGTTGAAGCAGTAGGCAACCCATCCAAAAATCTAACTGTGAACACTTTATTCACTGATATAATTGGACTGGTACCTGGTAGCAATTACACACTGCAGGTTTTTGCTCTGGCTGCAGATAATGTTACAGAAGGAGATGCAGTGACAATCTCAAGATTTACAAGTAAGTTTGAAAAACATCTGTTTCTTTACAGCCATTTTGTTTTTTTTAAATAATTTTAAAAACTGCTACATGACTAAATATATATATATATATATATATATATATATATATATATATATATATATATAATATATAAATAAAACATTTTCTTATGTATAATTAAAAAGTGTATTTTGAAAGATATCTCAGCTAATTACATTTTGAAAATAAACGTATGTCTTTAGTTTGGATCTGTTTGATTGAAATATCTGCATCTCTGTTATTTTTCTACAGAGCCTGCTGTCGTTGCTAGTTTGATTATCAGTACCATCACCACAACATCCATAGCCCTTAGCTGGAGTGCACCAAATGGCAATGCCGCTGGCTACAGGGTTGAAGCAGTAGGCAACCCATCCAAAAATCTAACTGTGAACACTTTATTCACTGATATAACTGGACTGGTACCTGGTAGCAATTACACACTGCGGGTTATCACCCTCGCTGCAGATAATGTTACAGAAGGGGATGCAGTGACAATCTCTAGATTTACAAGTATGTTTGGAAAATACATTTTATTATTAAAACCAGATAAAAATGAATAGAGAAAACAGGTTGTTTTTTTTTTTTGGATACTGTATTTTCAGTGAAAATTATTGTTAATGATGAACAAGTGAATACTTATAAAAGAACAATGTTCACTTGTTACTGTGTTTCAAAGGTTTTGAAAGCTGAGTTTGGGTTGTGAAATGATCACATAAAAGCTGAAGATCTTTTTTAAAAAGGGGGCATAAAGTACGTTGAGTAACTGTTGTCTTGTCAGAGGCTACTACAATGTAATTTTGCTTTATTGTTCATAAGGAGACAGGAAGTCCAGTGGTTAAAGTCTAGGGGCTTGTAACCAGAAGGTCACTGGTTCAAACCCCACCTATGCCATTGACTGACTCATTGTGTGACCCTGAGCAAGTCACTTAACCTCCTGACATGTTAAATCAATGTCCTATTGTAAGTGAATTCGCAGTTCACAGCCTGCCTCTGTAAAACACTTTGTGATGGTGGTCCACTATGAAAAGCTTTTGTGTTCATCTAAACCCAACATGTGTAGTTCATCTAAACCTCTTCACATTATGTGTTGTCTTACAGAGCCTGATATTGTTACCAACTTGATTGCTAAAAACATCACCAGAACATCCATAACCCTCATGTGGAGTGCACCCCAAGGACATGCACATGGATACAGGGTTGAAGCAATAGGAACTCCAAACAAAACTGTTACAGTGGACACTTTATTCACTAATATTACTGGGCTTCTCCCTGCTAGCAATTACACCCTGCAGGTCGTCGCTCTGGCTGCAGACAGGGTAACAGGAGGAGACGCAGTAGCAATAGTGACATTTACAAGTGAGTTTGGTTATAAAAACTTGCACTAAAGAGACATCCATTGCAACATTTGACTATTTTACAGTAAAGTAAGTGAGTAAAAGACTTTGTTAGACTTTAAGATGTTTGTTTTATGATTTCTGCAGGTGGGCTGGATACTACTCTGAGAATGAAATTATCTGTTTCTGCATCAGCCACAAAAGAAAAGGAACTGGAAAGCATTATTTTGCCAGAGGTACTGCAGGCGGTTATTCTTGACCTAATTAATTTCAGTAGCATAATTGTACCTGTCACAACAGACTTCATCATTTAAACAAAGAAAAAAATAGATAATTAAAACGCACACACACACACACACACACACACACACACACTGCTTAATTGTATTTAATTATTTCTCATTGAAAGCAGGGGCTGAGATTTAAGTAGAACTATGTATGTAGATTTGTGCATATCAGTCAGTGCCGTTTAAATCAAATACCCTGGATAAAGGTATGTGAACTGCAACAAATACATGGAAGTTCTGAGTTTACAAATGATGGTCATTTCAATGCACTATAATGTCTACAGCAAGCTTGATTTTTGAATGGGTTACACATATGAAATGAACAGCAAAGTCTAGCCATAAGAAACATGTCTAATAACTGATGTTTTCTTTTATTGCAGTTAATAAAGTATATTGAGCAGTATCTTGAAGACAACAGGTTTTAATTTAACTCGGAAAGAACAAAGAAGTACAAATCCTTCAGCCACAACAAACATTACCGCACTGGACTCCTCAGAAACCATTACGTCACTATCAGAAATGAGTACCATGAAAATACACATATACAATTTATTTTATTTATCTCCTACGTTATGTTTTCAAACTGTTCAGTTTCATTTCTAAGCTGACTGGCACTGATCCGTTCTCATTGGTAAACTGACTGGTCCTGATCCTTTCTCATTGGTAAACTGACTGGCTCTGATCCTTTCTCATTGGTAAACTGACTGGTCCTGATCCCTTCTCATATGTACATAATTGTACTCATGTTTATGTTTGTTAGGGATATGGGTGGATGACAATGAAATAATAAGAAGGGGCCTGTCTCTGACCCTGTTTTTATATCGGTGTGTTTTAGTGGTTTATTCTGCTTTTATTTAATTACACTGTTCTTGTATATTCTTTCATATTTGTTAATCTGTTTTGTATATATTATAATATTTACATTGTGTTTGTTTATTTGTGGTGTGGGTATGGGATTGTGAATACTGAAGATCTCTCTCTAACACTGACGCTAGTTTATTATTATTATTATTATTATTATTATTATTATTATTATTATTATTATTATTATTATTATTGTTGTTGTTTGTTGTTGTTGCTGTTTTTAATTTGGTTTCTAATAAAACATTATTTACACTCTTCCTGTGGCCTCATTGTTTGTCTGTCTAGCTCGTTAGATTGTTTCATCCATGCCTGCTATTGAACCGCTAATTGTGTTAGCTTTCTTGCTCCCCCTTGTGGAGAAACAAGAAAACTTCAATCTTTTAATTTTAGCGTTCAGCCGTGGTGCGCAAAGTGACTTGCGTGCAAGTCAGCAAGAGAGGCGTGACTATGACTAGAGGCAGTTCTGTTCTGTGAATTTTTTTTGTTTTTGTAAATGACAGCTAATTATTCGAAGTTATTACCTTTCAAATGAGCCATTGACGGCCACTCTAGAACCGGAGACATTATGTTTGAAGTGGCGAGTGTCCGTGAAACTACATTGAACAGAGCTCAAATGGCGACTTCCATTTATTTATATTTTAACTGTTTTTTTTTTTGTGAAAACCCGGATTTAATTTTTCAGATTTAATTGCTGACCGATAATGTTTTTCAGATGTATCTGTTATGTAAATGTTGACTCACCAAGTGTAAAAACAAAAAAGATTTATTTGTTGGAAACTCAGATTAACAAGTTTTAAAAAAGATTTATAAATTGGTTTTAAATGTTACATTTATAATACAAGTTTTCAACATACATTGTATCTGAAAGTACAATTTTGAAAACTTGTAAGATAATTTATAAATAAATAAAAGTTTACATCGGATGGCCAATCAGGAAACCAAGAATGTTGTGATAATACTACAATATAAAATGTGTCTTTCTGTCTTTATATAATCTTTTTTTGTGCATAAAAGCTTTGCTTGACTAGTCTGACACTTAAAACAGAGATTTTATTGTTTGTGCCTTTGGAGCGCCCCATAATGCACTGCGCACCAACCAGGGCGCAGATTAGTGTTGCAGAAACAGCTTTTTCAGAAATAGTTTTTCAGAGGCAGCAGATTTGGTAAGTTATGTTGTGAGTGAAATGATTGGGAAGCCGTTCAGTGATGGTGGATTTATTAAAGACTGTATAATCAAACTGTCTGAGGTCGTATGTCCTGACAAGAGAAACGTTTTGAGCAATATTAGACTGTCTGCAAATACAGTAGCAGAGTATGTTGTTGAGCTTTCTAAAGATCTTATACACCAGGCATACACCAGGAGCAGCTCTGCATTTAGTACATATTCTGTGGCGCTTGATGAGAGCACCAATTTGGTTGATAGTGCACAGCTGACGATATTTGTGAGAGGTGTTGATGATAACTTTCAAGTCATGGAAGAACAGCTAAGCATTTCTACAATGCGCGGTAGAACAACAGCAAGTGAGATCTTTCAAAACCTTAAAGACGCACTAGAACACGCTGGTCTGCAGTGGCATTCTTTAGCTGGCTTAACAGCAGATGGAGCCCCAGCAATGATTGGGAAAAAGAACGGGTTGGTAGCACTTGTGCAAAAAAAGATGGAAGAACAAAACGCAGAGAAACCAGTAGCATTACACTGCATCATTCACCAGCAGGCACTGTGCAGTAAATCTTTGAAGCTCAATAACATTGTGCCTGTTGTTGTGAAATGTGTGAACTACATTTGCTTCAGGGGCTTGCAGCACAGACAGTTTTGTGCTTTCTTGGAGGAAATTGAATCCAAATATGGTGACTTGCTGTACTCCTGGAGGTGCATTGGCTGAGCAGGGGCACTGTTTTAAAGAGATTGTTTGAGTTAAAAACAGAGGTGAAAAGGTTCATGGAGGAGATTAATATGCCTCTGTCAGAGTTTGAAGACACAAAATGGATGATGGATCTTGTTTTCCTTGTTGATATCACCCAAGAGTTGAATAACCTGAACCTGAAGCTAGAAGGTCCTGGTCAGCTTGTGACAACAGTGATGATGTGAAAGCATTCACAACTAAACTGAAACTGTGGAACAAAATCAGATTTGATCAGAGTAATCTCACTCATTTCCCATCATGCAAGTCACTTCTGGAAGAGCTGGACATTGAAATGCAGTTCAGTGGTGCTGAATACGCTGCTAAACTTGACCTGCTTTTGGAAGAATTTGATCAGCGGTTTGCAGATTTCAGAAAGCAAAGAGTAAGCTTCCAGTTGTTTGCTGATCCATTTTTAATTGATGTGAAAACATCATCAAGTGATTTACGGGTGGAGCTCATTGATCTTCAGTGCAAAACACCTTTGAAGAATAAGATGCCACACAGTTCTTCAAGCAGCTACCACTATCTTTCCCACAGCTTTGCAAAAGCTTCAGAAAAACCATGGCTCTGTTCGGCAGCACATAAATTTGTGAGAAACTTTTTTCCAGTATGAATATAAACAAGTCAAAATACAGAACAAAATGATCTGATACACACCTTGCTGCAATCCTGAAGGTTTCAACTGCTCAGTCACTGAGGCCAAACATCAACAGACTCGCAGAACTGAAGCGTTGCCAGGTGTCTGGCAAACACTAAAAAATCTTTGGCAAACCCAAATTGTAAAAAAAGTTCTATGACAATTCAGTGTAATACTTCATGAAAGAAGTTTTTTTTAACAAATACCATCTTGGGTGATGTCATTGGCCCTACATTAGGGTTTCAGGGTCGACATAGGCCCGCATGTAAATTGAGTTTGAGACCCCTGCCCTAGAATCATCTGATGCCCTCAGGACACTTTCTAGCGGATATTCCTTTACGCTGCAACCAAGGCAGACAGGCTAGCCTTTTCACTGGATCCTAGTGCCTCCCTTTCCTGGGTTGTGGTATACGAATAAAGTACTGAGAAAAATAAATAAATAATCAATGACATATTTTCTCAAATTAATAAATCGATACCTGGGTAGTAAAATTGGACCCGGGTTGTGTTGGGTAATTTAAAACTCGACGGGTACCCAGTTTTTGGTTACCAGTGCCGACCTGTATCTAATGTTACATTCATATAGTCTTGCTACATTACCTACCGGGAAAACCCACTGCTCGCTACTGTATACACTATTACGTTTTATTGACAAACACATTTCATCAGAAAGGAACTTGACCGGCCAAGAAAAGTTAAAAAAATTATACTGAGAGAAATAACCGGGGCTTGTTAACTCTGCATTGCCTTTCAAATGATTCACTCTCCTGTGCGCTGTGTGAAATGGAAACGTGTGCTGACAGGAAACGTTTTCTCAAACACAAGTGCAGTATCGTGGGAGTAACATCTCATGTGACTGCAGTATTAGTTCGGGAAGGCAAGTGAATATTTCCAGCTTCTAAAAGTGGTATCGTTTTTGATACAAAGTGCACGTTTTCTGAAAATGCTGATCATGTTTAGGCAGCCCTTAGTTCCTTCCCACTGTGCAAGGCTACTGAATAATTGAAATTGTAATTACATATAACTAACCTACTTAGGATAACTTCTTCAATTCGGTTTTGCCCTGGTTAATTTGAAGTAACAGCCTGGTTGCCTGAAGTACTGTTGCAATGTACCAAAATACCTGTGCCAGCACACCACAATTAGACTTCTGCTTCATTCTAGAATGCAAAGAGATTCCAATCAGAGACGCTCTACCAAGTCTACAGTGCTGTCTTCTGTTCTAATCTCCATGGACACGCTTCTGTGTTACATCTTTTTTACTGGATTACCAATCCTGAAATGTGTTATATCTCAGAAAGTTTTCTCTGTGTAAATATTCTACATACATGCATACACTGTACATGTAATAGAACGGCATCTTTCACATGCATACTCTCAATTCAAGGCATTGCACAATATAGTCGTTTGAAAATAAACTTTCACTTTTTTCAACATCAAATAATCTCAGAAGAAAAGTTACAGAGAAGAAATGTAAAACCCAGCTTGCTTTAAGCTGCTCCTGTACTATTTAAATTACAGGAAATTTCCATTGTGTCACCAGCTGGTTAAACTTGTTTCAATAATTGAATGATGCCTGCCAATGAACATATGAGTGGACAGAAATAAGCAGGGAGTGTTGCTGAGAGCAGGGCACAATCTATCTGGGAAAAGCTGAGCCCTCCACTGTACCTTTAAAGAATAGGGAGCGTTGAGAATGATTTAGAGACAGCTGTTTTGTAAATTCAGGTATTAGATTTGATGAGGAACAATAAGAATAAACCCGAACCCCTTCGTGTTCAGCCCACTTTCTTTCACCTCAGTGGTTCTAAAATGATATGTTAGATGTATATGTTTACAGAGGAGACAAAAGTCCAATGAAGAGAGCAGCAACAGTACATACACTTCATGTCAAAATATTTGTATTTAAAAGACACAACACACGCTTGTCATTGTCAACCTGGTGCTTGAGAAAGCAGGAAGGAGCAGTGAAGCAGTGTTTTGTTTCTAGCTAGTGTCATGGTGTTTGAACACTTTGATTGATCTCTCATGTGTCTTTTGTGGTTCTGTTGGAATAGGATCCAGTGTGCTGGTTTTGATTGTTGGTTAAGTGACTTTGTTAATACTTTTTAACATTTTCAAATCATGTTTGTGCTGAAATCAGGTTCTAGTTTTATTTTTTTTATTTTTTTTATTTTTTATTGACCTTATTGGCCACTGTGTTTGCAAATTTTGTATTTCTGTGTTTGGGTCAGGTTATATACTGTGGCACTCCTAGACCCCCCCCTAGACTTTTTCACATTTTATTGTGTTACAGCATGGAATCAAAATGGATTTAATTAGGAGTTTTTGCCACTGATCAACACCAAAAAAGTCCAAGTGAAAAATAAAATCTACAAATTGTTCTAAATTAATTACAAATATAAAACAGAAAATAATTGATTGCCTTTGCATCCCCTTTGTTATGACACACCTAAATAAGCTCTGTTGCAATCAGTTGCCTTTAGAAGTCACATAATTAGTTGAATGGAGTCCATCTGTGTGCAATTAAGGTGTTTCACATGATTTCAGGTTAAATACATCTGTCTCTGGGAGGTCCCACAATTGGTTAGTACATTTCCTACAAAACTACATTATGAAGACGAAGGAACATTCAAAGCAAATCCGGAATAAGGTTCTTCAAAAGCACCAATCAGGGGTAGGATATAAGAACATTTCCAAGGCATTGAATATCTCCCTGAGCACAGTAAAGTCCATTATTAAGAAATGGAGAGAATATGGCACAACTGTGAATCTGTCTAGAACAGGCCGTTCTCAAAAACTGAGTATCCGGGCGAGAAGGGCGCTAGTCAGGGAGGCCACCAAGAGGCCTATGGCAACTCTAATGGAGTTACAGTCTTCCACGGCTGAGCTGGGAGACACCGTGCATACGGCAACAATAGCCCGGATGCTTCACAAAACTGGCCTTTATGGGAGAGTGGAAAAAAGAAAGCCATTGTTGAAAATAACTCGCATCAAATCTCGTCTAGAGTTTGCCAGAAGGCATGTGGGAGACTCTGAGACCAAGTGGAAGAAGATTCTATTCTGATGAGGCTAAAATAGAGCTTTTTGGCCTCAACACTAAGTGCTATGTTTGGTGCAAGCCTAACATCCCATCCCTACCATGAACCATGGTGGTGGCAGCATCATGCTATGGGGATGCTTCTCTGTGTCAGGGCCTGGAAAGCTTGTGAAGATAGAGGGCAAAATGGATGCAGCAAAGTACAGAGAAATCCTGGAGGAAAACTTGTTGAAGTCTGCAAGAGACCTGGGACTTGGAAGAAGATTCATATTCCAGCAGGACAATGACCCCAAACATACAGCCAAAGCCACACTGGAGTGACTTAAAAACAAAAAGGTCAATGCCCTGGAGTGGCCCAGTCAAAACCCGGACCTCAAACTAATTGACAATATGTGGAAACACTTGCAAATTGCTGTTCACCAAAGGTCCTAATTAAATCCACTTTGATTCCATGTTGTAACACAATAAAAAGTGGAAAAGTCCAAGGGGGGGGGTGAATACTTTTGAGATCCACTGTACACAGCCCCATTACAGTGTGTTTGGGTCAGGTTATATACACTGTCCCATTAAAGGAGGAACAATAAAACTAGGCTTGTTCGAAATGATATTCATCATGTCAAACGCCCCAGAAATGTGTATCGCCTATTTTAATGAAGCCTGACTAAGGCCATATGAATTGTTTTTTTCAAACAAGGAAGTAAAAGGTCTTTAAATACAAGTAATATTTCAGGTTTCATTGACAGGCATGAGGTCACTGCTGTCTGCATGAAGCAGCGCCACAATGTTCTAGGTGTATGTTCTGTAACGCAGAGATGTACTTATCATTTAACAACATGAAGATTCTTTATTTGATTTTGTTTTTAATTTCATTTTCTGCTGCGCAGATTCCAGGTAAGAATCCAATTATTATTATTATTATTATTATTATTATTATTATTATTATTATTATTTTATTATTATTATTATTATTATTATTTGTGAAGTGAATGAAAGTGCAATGAAAAGATGTAACATTTTGCAAGTGCTGACAAGCACAGTTAAACCGTGTACTGTAAGAACAATTCTTTAATTGACAGTTTAGAGTATTATCCAGGTTGATTAGTTCTGTTATAAAAATATTTAATTGAGTATTTTATTAACTCTATAGGGTCTGCCTAATGTTAAATATCGCACCTGCGACCTGGCCCTTTAAATATTTTTACTCTTCCACTGTGAGAGCAGGTAGCCCTGCTTGCAATACCACATAGAAACAGGAGAATCAGAGCTTTAAAACAAGGTCATACTTGTGTGTTTCCGGTATTGGACCATGTAAGGAGACGGCTGTGAGTGTTTTGTAATATTACTGTGCTGTAAGACAGACCTACTTCAGTGCAGTAAACAAACATTTTCACACAAAATCTTTACAAAATAATACCGCTTTCACACACAAATACCGCCACCGTGCCGTCTCAGAGACGTTTCAAAGAGCCTTTAAAACACCCATACACACAATCGATATAGATAGATAGATAGATAGATAGATAGATAGATAGATAGATAGATAGATAGATAAACATTCCTAGAATTGTAAAATAACAATTCCTTAACTTCTTCAGGTCTCCAATTACTACCTCGTTCTTGACCAGCCATGGTATTTGAAAAAAATGAAAGCGCGTAACACCGACAATAAAAATACCCAACATGGCCCTATTCCTCGTAGCTGTTTTAACTAATTCAGGCTAATCAGAGGTTCCCTTTCAATTCGAATGACAACCATTACTGAATGGGAAGAGCCTCTCTGACCATCAGTCTCTGAGCAAATATACAAAAGCTGCCCTGCTGTGAGGGGGAAGTCCCGCCCACCTCCTGCTGAAGAGGGACGTCCTCACAGTAGCACATCGGCATTTTCTCTTTCATATCTCTGAGACAGATCGTGAATTGCTTCAGTGTTTACATCCGAATTTGGCTGGTTTATTTGGTGCTCTAAATAAATTCTAAACCACAGTATCACGCTTTCAAGTAACACTGCTCTCGCTATAGTCCCCCATCAGTTTTCTGGCTAGAGCTGGTTTCGACCCCTCTTCACGGTTTAGTGAGCGGCATTACTGTCACTACACGAGGCTTTGTGTAGCTGATACACCATGTGAGAGCTGTTGTGGTGAGGTAAGCTAGGGCCTAGCGCCCCTCTCAAGCCTCGGGCTCTCCTAGCGCGGCTGCGCTTGCCCTCGACGACCACGGCAATTGAATCGGCTGCTTACCTCGGCACCGACCGCGGTTTCCCGCCGTCTTGCGAGGCTGAGAGAAACAGCGGCCAACCGGCACCGGTTGACCCAGAGTTGGCGTGAACATCTTCGGCGCCGTCTACAGCTCGGCACCAATCGTGCCTGCCATCGGCACCTATCTTGGAACAGGTCCACCCGGCACAGACTGTCTCGGCATCGACAGCGCGTTCTCTCAACCCTGATTCCGACCGATCCTGATTCGGCACCGGGAAGTAGCTTCAAGGCCGTTTACATCCCGGCACCGACCGCGCTACACGTCGGCATCTACCTCGACGCCGACCATGCACATCTCGATGCCTACCTCGGCACTGACAGCGCTCGCCTCGACGCCGATCCCGGTACCGACTGATTCAGCACCGGTGAATCATATAAAAAGCATGTCGGTGCAGTCAACTGGATCAGCGGGCATCCATCAGTGTGACTGGTGCTCAGCCAAGCTGCCCAGGCAGGATGAACACGCCAGGCAGGTTGATCCTGCGCCAGCTGCCTCGGGCCAGAACACGCGGCCAAGGCACTGGCAGGAGAGCTGGACTGCTCTCCCTGTAGGAAGTTCTCAAGGAGAACAAAGAGACGGAGAGCAGCCCTATCTCCAGCAGAATCTCTCTCCTCAAGCCAGGGGAGAATGAGATCAGTGGTCCAAGGGCCTCGCAGAGGTCATTCAGGAACCCCCCCTGCTACAGTGACCAGGGAACTCTCCCGCACAACCGGGTCACCCTCCCCTTCCCCACCACTGGTACAGAGGCGCAGGCACCTCTCAGGGGAGGTGAGATGGTCACCACCGAGGTGGTACCACTCAAGGGGACGCTCACCAGGGGACAAACGGTCACCGCGCAGGTACGGCTCCCCTTCTCTAGAGGGCAGGAGGTTGCCACGCAGGCGCTGCTCACCTTCTCCATGCAGGCGCAGACGTTCTCCATTGCTATCGCCTCGGATGCGCTCAAGCTCGGCTGAGCGGCGCTTCGCCGAGCTGGCGGAGACTGTCAGGGCTCAGCAAATTATGCTGGAGACCCTATTAAAACCCCAGGGCAGGCTGCCCCCTACCACTGGGCAGCCCCAGCCCTCAAAGACTCGTTCCCCATCCCCTCTGCCGAGATCACCTAGCCCAGGTGAGCTGTCTTTCACAGCGTCCAGGTCGGATGTGTCGGACCCCGCCACCTCCATCAGGCAAGCCACAGTGGGGAGCACACTACCGCCCTTGCCACATGTGTCCCAGAGTGAGGAGTTCCGGGCGCTAATGCAGCGGGCAGCTGCAGCCACGGACGTCCCATGGCCGGCGGAACAGGAGGGAAAGGGGTACCGCTTCCTCCAGTAGAGAGGACATAAACAGTAGGCCCTCCCCTTATGCCAGGATTTCCTGGATTTGGTACGCTCCTCCTGGGGCAACCCAGCACCTGCACCCTCGGCCTCCAGAACAGCGGAGTCTCTGCTGCACACCGCAGGAGCTCAAGAAGCGGGCCTAGGCGCATTCCCCACCATCGGCGACACGGTTACGATGCTGGTGCAAGGTTCCACCTTTACCAAGGGGGATAAGGTCCCAACATGCTCGTCAAAGCCCTGCAGAACAACGGACTCAATGCTAAAAAAGGCATACGCACTGGCAGCGCTGTCCGTGCGAGCAGCAAACGTCATGGCCATACTGGTGCTGTCCAGTTGTCGGCGAGGCTGCAGGACAGAGCCACGGAGGCAGACACAGGGGAGCTCCAGGCGGTGGCTAAGGCGATGACTGACCTAATAGAGGAGTTAGGTCAGGCATCAGGGAGGTCGCTGGTGGCAATGGTGGCCGCGCACCGGCATTTGTGGCTGACGCAAGCCAAGGTCGTGGAGACCGAGAAGGTGGCGCTGCTGGATGCCCCCATTACACCGGGGCAGACTTTCGGGACGACCATTGATTTGAGCTTTGAGAGATCCTACAAGTCCACAGAGGTCGCCTCAAAGTTCTCACGCCTTCCAGCTTACAGCCAGCGCCCAAGGTGGCATGCACAGCCTACTGGGGTAAAAGGGTCTGAACATCGCCCTCCACCCCAGAGTAGACAATCAGGTAAAGGCAGAGGTAGCGCCAGCGGCAGGGGACCACCGCAGGCCAGGGGTAACCGGTTCCCCGACTGAAGACCAAGGCCAGGAACTAAGAAAGACCCACTCCCTCCCAAGCCCAAGGGAGACCACCACCAAACCCCCCCACATCTGGACTGACCAATGGCAATGACCCATGGCAAGGCTGCACCCAGGACTCCTGGGTGCTATCGACTATGAGACACGGATGCGCTCTACAATTCCACATAGGTCCACCAGAACGTGTACGAATTCTGCGTGCTGCAATTTGGCCTCTCGCTGGCGCCCCGCACATTTTCAGAGTGCATGGATGCAGCACTGGCTCCACTCAGGCTATGGGGTATTCGGATCCTAAACTATCTGGACGATTGGTTGATTTGCGCGCAGTCAAAAGCACGCACAGAGGCGCACAAAAAACAGGTCATAGATCATGTGGCATAGTTGGGGCTCTCAATACATCAACAGAAGAGCAACTTCGTACCATCTCAGTCCACAGTGTTCCTGGGGATCAAACTGAACTCTGTGAGCATGCTTGCCTCACTGTTGGAAGACAGGATTCGGTCTCTGGAGACCACACTCTCCTTATTCAGAGAGGACGCTCTCCTACTGGTCAAACTATATCAAAGGTTGTTGGGGCTGATGGCAGCCGTCTCAAGAATCCTTCCACTAGGGCTGCTGGGAATGCGCCCACTTCAAGCCTGGGTGAATAAGCTCAAGGTGCACCCGGTCTGAGATCGGTACCGGCTGGTGCGAGTGTCCAGACAATGCTGGAAGACACTGGAGTGGTGGCTCCGTCCTGGCAATCTGCGCCTTGGATCTCACTTCAGATACCCTCACAGAAGGGAAGTGATCACTACAGACGCTTCCAGTCTGGCCTGGGGAGCGATCTGGAACGGGAGAGGAATAAGAGGTCAGTGGAAGGGACATTGGCAGCAAGCACAAATAAATGCGCAAGAGCTGCAAGCAATGAGTCTGGCATTATTACATTTTCACCAGCTATTGGCGCACAAACATGTGCTGATCTGGACGGACAACATCACAGTGGTAGCCTACATAAATCACCAAGGCAGCCTGCACTCACTGGGCCTTCACCACGCAGCGCACAGATTCCTGTCCTGGACGCACAGAAACTTGGGTTCCATCAGGGCAGTTCACCTCCCTGGTGTGGACAACAAGGCAGCAGACCTCCTGTCCAGAGGAGCTCCAGACAGCTCGGAGTGGAGGCTGCATCCTCAAGTGGTGGAACAGATTTGGGAGAGGTTTCGGCCAGCATGAGTCGACCTCTTTGCCACAGCCGAGTCCACTCATTGCCCCCTATGGTTCTCCAAGGGGAGAGACACGGGGGTCCCCTGGGAGTAGATGCGCTAGCTCACCCCTGGACACAGGGGCTCTTGTATGCGTTCCCTCCGCTACCATTGACACCCTCCGATACCCCTGACACTAGAGAGGATCAGGGTGGAGAAAGCACAGGTTTTGCTGGTTGCACCCAGATGGCCGAGGCGCCCCTGGTTTGTTCTCCTCTCCGACATGTTGTCGGATCAGCCGTGGCAGCTCCCGCTGCGCAAGGAGCTCCTGAGCCAAGCGGAGGGGGTATTATGGCACCCGAACCCAGCCCAGCCCAGCTCCAACTCTGGGTCTAGCTGTTGAACGGAGCTGTCTATTCAGACGAAGTTTGCCAGATGCAGTAGTAGAAACACTACCATCTGCTAGGGCGCCGAGCACTAGAGCCCAGTACTCATATAAATGGAAAGTTTTCCAAGACTGGTGCCTTGCTGAAGGTCAAGATCCGGTGACTTGCTCGATTGAGATGATATTAACCTTCTTACAACACCTGTTTGACGCAGGAAAATCAGCATCCACTTTGAAGGTATACCTGGCAGCAATATCAGTGGGCCATGACCAAATTGACTCGGTGTCCCCTGAGGCACATTTCCTGGCAGTGCAATTTCTTAAAGGGGCTCGGAGGCTTCGTCCTCCCATGAAAAGTATGGTCCCCAAGTGGGATCTAGAACTGGTACTGCGGGCCCTTATGGGTCCTCCATTTGAACCCATGGCGTCAGCAGAACTGTGCCCTGTTTCATTAAAAGTGGCATTTTTAATAGCCATTACATCTGCCAGACGAGTAAGTGAAAGCCCATGGCGTCAGCAGAACTGTGCCCTGTTTCATTAAAAGTGGCATTTTTAATAGCCATTACATCTGCCAGACGAGTAAGTGAGCTTCTTGCTTTGTCCATCGATGACACATGTATGGCTTTCACTGGAAATGACTCGCGGGAAACATTTAGAGCAAATCCATCCTTTTTGCCAAAGGTGGTATCCTCATTCCATATTAACCAATTATTGGTTTTGGAAACTTTCAGACCTCCCATGCACGAGTCAGAGGAAGACCGTAGACAACATACGCTATGCCCAGTTCGGGCTCTGCGGTGTTATTTGGATAGGACAGCATCCTGGAGACAGTCCAACCAGCTGTTTGTCTGCTACGGGTCCCGCTCTAGAGGTCAGGCCCTATCGAAGCAACGTCTAGCGCACTGGGTGACAGATGCGATATGCTTGGCGTATGAATAGACAGACTCCCCGTTACCGGGGGACATTATGGCCCATTCTACCAGGGGCCAGGCAACTTTGTGGGCTTCCCTTCATGGCGCCTCCTTAGATGAGTTATGCAATGGTGCTACATGGACAGGTAGTCAGACATTTGTGCGTTTTTACCGCCTTGATGTGACAAACCGAACGAGACCCTCTTTGGGCTCTAGAGTTTTGCAGACGGCATGCCCTTAGGCATCATGTGGGCTCTGTTGCTATCGCCGTGGGGCTGTACTGTCGGTAATCTAGAGCCACGACAGCTTTGGTACAGCTTTCCCATTTGGTAATGGTTGTCATTCTAATTGAAAGGGAACGTTAGGTTATTACCATAACCTTGGTTCCCTGAAAGAGAATGACAACCATTACCCTTCGAGGTCGTGTCCCCAGCTGACCTCTGATTTCAAAAGAAAATGGCGATGTGCTACAGTGAGGACGTCCCTCTGCAGCAGGAGGTGGGCGGGACATTCCCCTCACAGCAGGGCCCTGATAGGGCAGCTTTTGTATATTTGCTCAGAGATTGATGGTCAGAGAGGCACTTCACATTCGGTAATGGTTGTCATTCTCTTTCAGGGAACCAGGGTTATGGTAATAACCTAACATTAGCATGATTCGATTAACCCAATAATTGAAGTCAGACTATCTCCGTTCCTCGGCAAGTACAGGCTAAAAGTGTCTCGTTAACTCGATTCCGACTTAAGAAATCCGGGTAATTGCGCGTGCTCGTGCTCTTCAAGGGGAGAATCTCAGAGCACTGAAACAATGGTCTTCACGAAAGATAACGTCAAAAGAGTGAGCAACTTTTTTCAGCCTGACTGAGCAAGAGCTTATAATGAAAAGTTTTGAGGAATATAAAAGCATTATCACAAC
Organism: Polyodon spathula; assembly: GCF_017654505.1. Taxonomy (NCBI): domain Eukaryota; kingdom Metazoa; phylum Chordata; class Actinopteri; order Acipenseriformes; family Polyodontidae; genus Polyodon; species Polyodon spathula. Next base: position 29,794,219 of record NC_054544.1, on the reverse strand, counting down.
TAAATGCAACACTCCTGCTGCTGAGAGGAAGCATGGAAAAAAATTGCAGATAAGCTACTGTAAATGCGTAAGTTTTTTTTTTTTTTTAATTTATGGAGCACCGAACATGTAACAGTGATGTCGCATTATCTGTCACAGATCATCTGAGAATAATTGAGGTCAAGTCATGGATGATGTACAGTATTATCCAAAGTCTAACACCTACTGTCTAGCACTGGCATTGTATAATTGTCATTAAAATGCTGGATTATTTGCATCAGTTGCTGAATTGTAGCTCATTTTTAATTTCATGTAAGTGATAACGTCATAAGTACCTGTACATTAATGCTGTGAAAGGATTTCCTGTTCACAAAATACCTTATTTGGTCCTCAGGGTGCCTTGATGGGGATCTGACTGCAGTCCACATCACCAGTGACGTTGGGGAACAAATGCATAATAATGTAGCCTACTTAATAAACAATAATGATGGGTTTACCTATTCATTAAATTGCATATTACCTAGTAAATTACCTGCGACTGCATTGAAACCCTCTTTGATGGCGTTTCCCCTTGTATGTCCCGGAAATGTGATGAACACATTAAGAAATCTCTTTAGGTCGAGATAGACTCTTCGGACTGCACGGCATGCAGCGGCTTTGCCGATATTTTCAGCATCGCCGCCTGAGTATAGGAATGCGCCACTAGCAAAAAAGCACCAGGTGGTATGGGCAATGGCTCAAGTAGATTTAGTAGGTAAATGATACCTTGCCAACCAAATCTATAGCTCTCAAATACAAAACATCTGAATGATGCAAAGGATCATGGCGATCTCTCAATATTCTTTCCCTACAAAAAGCTAATCTAATTAAAATTACTCCTTGATCTATGGGATCTCTAAGGAAGGGCGCTGCCATTTTAGAGGGGTGTGTCAAGTGCTTTCGTTGGGTAGAAGTACAAGTTTTTATACACAGATCCGGCTAACTTTATGTTACCCTGCGCTGGAGCAGGTTTAAGATTAAGTCGGCTAGACTTTAAGCTTACTGCGAGGAACAGAAAAAGCCAGACTTCTGTCAAGTTATCCTGAGAGTTATCCAGCTAACTCAGCTAGCCAGCTATGAGGAACAGGGCCCAGGTCTGGTATACAGTCACGTGGGATGTTGACTTTCAATCCACGCCCACTACAGCGCTTCAGTGCGGGTGTTGTAAACAATAGTTCCCACCGTACACATTTTCCCACCCCAACTTCTGGTTCCGTCGCAGGATTTGATATCACAGTAGGAACCCTAGGGACCCCCTGTCATGGTCGACAATGACATAGCCTGGATTCGAACCTGCGATCTCCAGGCTATAGGGCGCATCCTGTACTCTACGCAGAGCACTTTTCTGGATGCATCACTCAGGAGACCCTCACTATCAAATTCTTCGATACGGCCCAACGTTGCCGTAATGTATAGGTAGTACTATACTGTATTGTTTACACACACACACACACACACACACACACACACACACACACACACACACGGTTGATGGAGAAACCAAAAAATAATAATAATTATACTTCTGTACTTTAGCTTGCAGCTGTTTGAATAACTTAGTGACATGAGTCTGCAGGAGGTCTGGATTTTAGATGTGACTGGCACAATTCTCTCTTTTTCTTATATATATATATATATATATATATATATATATATATATATGCTCTTTCCATGAAATAGACTGACAAGGTGAATCCAGGTGAAAGCTTCATCTCCACTTCAATCAGTGTAGATGAAGGGGAGACAGGTTAAAGAAGGATTTTTAAGCCTTGACACAATTGAGACACAGATTGTGTATGTGTGCCATTCAGAGGGTAAATGGGCAAGACAAAAGATTTAAGTGCCTTTGAATGGGGTAGTATGGTAGAAGGTGCCAGACGCGCCGGTTTGAGCATGTCAAGAACTGCAACGCTGCTGGGTTTTTCACGCTCAGCAGTTTCCTGTGTGTATAAAGGATGGTCCACCACCCAAAGGACATCCAGCCAACGGCAGGCCAGTGGTCGAAAACGGCTCATTGATGAAAGAGGCCAAAGGAGGCTGACACAAATTGTGCAGAGCAACAGACGGGCTACAATTAGTCAACTGAGTCCAGTACAACATTGGTACCCGAAAGACCCATAAAAGAATGCACAACTCATCGTACTTTGACACAAATGGGGTATGGCAGCCGATGACCTAACAGAGTTCCACTTCTTTCAGCAAAACACAAGAAACTGTGGTTGCAGTGGGCTAAGGAACGGAAACACTGGACACTGGAGGATTGGAAAAATATTGCCTGGTCTGATAAATCCCGGTTCCTGCTGTTTCACACTGATGGGAGGACTAGGGTATGGAGAAAACCACATGAGTACATGCATCCATCATGCTGCATGTCAACATTGCTGGCTGGTGGTGGTGGTGTGATGGTGTGGGGTGTGTTTTCATGGCACACATTGGGCCCCTTGATAAAAATGGAGCAACATGTGAATGCCACAGGATATCTGAACATCATTGCCAATCAGGTGCATCCCTTCATGGCAGCAATGTATCCATCTGCTAATAGATTTTTTCAGCAGGATAATGCCCCATGCCACAAGACTAGGATTGTCCAGGAATGGTTCCATGAACATGACAGTGAATTCAGCTTACTGCAGTGGCCTGCCCAGTCACCAGATCTCAATCCAATTGAGCATCTGTGGGATGAGATGGAACGAGCTATTCGGAGTAGAGATCCACTACCAGCCAACTTGACACAACTGTGGGAAGCACTGGAGTCAGAATGGGCCAGCATCCCTGTGGAACGCTTTCGACACCTGGTAGAGTCCATGCCCCATTGAATTGAGGCTGTTCTGAGGGCAAAAGGGGGTGCAACTCAATATTCGGAAGGTGTTCCTAATGTTTTGTACACTCAGTTCACTAAAAACTTATTTCACATGCAAGGTGTGCTAATTAAACAATTAATAGTTAAATTATATGTGAATGTGTTACAATTAATTCATTTAGTTCCATAAGAGGAAAATGCAACTGGAATTATACTCAATGGTTCCTTGAAGCTTAGACTCTTGGTAGGCTGGTTTGGAACTAAACTGTTAACGTGTACAGTGAAAGATTCTTCTCTCTTGCAACAAAGTCTTCAATCCCTGATAGGATCAACAACCCGTACTCATCCATTCTGTTCTCTACACTGAATCGTTAGCTACGCAGGTAGCCAGCTGGGCACAGTCTCTTATGATTACTGTGGCTTACAGCAGACTATGGCAGTAGTTCTCCAACCAGGCCTTGGTTTCTTTGCCTTTGGTAGCTGACTCATATGAAACTCTATTCCTCTCCCTTGAATCTGTCCTTGGTCGGAGTACCGGAGTTGCAGCTTTGCTTAGCAGGGTGACACTTTTCTCTTATACTAGCTCTCCCCACGAGGTCATTTGTAGATTTGTGTCTGATTATTCATGTTCCTTTGATTTTTAATGTCTTCTCCCACCTCGGACATACTTGCTTTATGTTTTCCTTGCCGTCAGCTTTTTGTTTCAGTTGTGATTTATCTGTACATAAGTCAACTGTCCTCTCATTGCCTAATCCAGTCCAGATGTCACCCAGTTCAATGGTCACACAGTTCAGTCTGCCAGAAAAGGGGCCCTACTTTCTCAAGTTTGACTCATGGGATTATCCATAACTTTCATACCTGTATAGCAGTTTATCATGAAAAGAAAGGCAGGTAAATTGCCAACACTTTTTGCCCCCCAAAAATTTTAGTTTGTAATGCAGTTGCATTTTAAAAACTACTAATAGGAGGCACAATAAAAGTTTAACTCTTTTAGCCCAATGTCACAGAAACAATATATATTTTACATTCATCTCCATGATAAGACAATACCTAAATCCTACTGTGAGAGTGATGGCTGGTGGATGATGTCAGACCAGGGAAATGAAACCACAAACTCAGGTAAAAGCACGGTTGTGCCACACCCACCCCGAACGGTGAAAGGTACAAGCTTTTATACATGTGACCCTGACAAATAATTATAAACACTCAAGCAATAATTAAATAAACAGCACCAGCCACATTCTCACAAACTGTCTGGCAGATACGAGCTGCTATCATCACATCTGCCACACCCCATTTAAACCTCATAACAATAACAAAGCAAACACATTGTATTTTTAAATAAATAAAAAGTGCTTTTCGTCGTCATATTTGATATATAATAAAAACAATACAAAACAAACACATTTTACAGCAGGGCCAAACAGTTTCCCTTTACTGTATATCACCTGTCAATGCAATAAAGGTTAACTACAAAATAACCAGCATTAATTAAAAATGTTACATTTCAGTCTTTCTCCTTTGACAGCAACAACAAAAGATTTGCCAACAACGGCAACTACAGCAACAACTACATCAACCACAACAACAGCTGCAACAACTACAGCAACAGCTGCACCAAATACAACACCTGAACCAACTACAACAACATCTGAACCAACTACAAAAACTGAACCAACTACAACAACTGAAACAACTACAACTGAACCAACTACAACACCTGAAACAACTACAACAACACCTGAACCAACTACAACAACTGAACCAACTACAACAACATCTGAACCAACTACAACAGCATCTGAACCAACTACAACAACACTGAACAACTAACAACTGCACAACACCAACACCAGAACCAACTACAACAACATCTGAACCAACTACAACAACACCTGAACCAACTACAACACCTGAACCAACTACAACAACCCTGAACCAACTACAACAACATCTGAACCAACTACAACAACACCTGCACCAACTACAACAACAACCTGCACCAACTACAACAACATCTGAACCAACTACAACAACAACTGCACCAACTACAACAACTCAACCAACTGCAACACCAGAACCAACAACAACACCTGCACCAACTACAACACCTGAACCAACTACAACAACTGAACCAACTACAACACCTGAACCAACTACAACAACACCTGAACCAACAACAACAACAACACCTGCACCAACTACAACAACACCTGCACCAACTACAACAACTGCACCAACTACAACAACTGCACCAACTACAACAACATCTGCACCAACTACAACAACACCTGCACCAACTACAACAACCTGCACCAACTACAACAACACCTGCACCAACTACAACACCTGAAACCAACTACAGCAACACCTGAACCAACAGCACCAGTATCAACTACAGCAACACCTTCATCAACAACACCTGCACTAACTACAACTACCTGAAACAACTACATCAACACCTGTACCAACAGCACCAGTATCAACTACAACAACACCTTCATCAACAACACCTGCACCAACTACAACACCTGAAACAACTACATCAACACCTGCACCAACTAGCACCAGTATCAACTACAACAACACCTGCATCAACTAAACACCCTGCACCAACTACAACACCTGCAACAACTACATCAACACCAACTGTACCAACAGCACCAGTACAACTACAACAGCACCATCATCAACAACACCTGCACCAACTACAACACCTGCATCAATTACAACACCTGCATCAACTACAACATTTGCATCAACTAGAACAACATCTGCATCAACTACAATAGCACCTGCATCAACTGCAACCTGCATCAACTACAACAGCACCTACACAACTAAACAGCACCTGCATCAACTACAACAGCACCTGCATCAACTACAACAGCACCTGCATCAACTACAACAACTCCTGAAACAACTACATCAACACCTGTACCAACAGCACCAGTATCAACTACAACAACACCTTCATCAACAACACCTGCACTAACTACAACACCTGAAACAACTACATCAACACCTGTACCAACAGCACCAGTATCAACTACAACAACACCTTCATCAACAACACCTGCACCAACTACAACACCTGAAACAACTACATCAACACCTGTACCAACAGCACCAGTATCAACTACAACAACACCTTCATCAACAACACCTGCACCAACTACAACACCTGAAACAACTACATCAACACCTGTACCAACAGCACCAGTATCAACTACAACAACACCTTCATCAACAACACCTGCACCAACTACAACAACCTGAAACAACTACATCAACACCTGCACCAACAGCACCAGTATCAACTACAACAACACCTTCATCAACAACACCTGCACCAACTACAACAACAACTGAAACAACTACATCAACACCTGCACCAACAGCACCAGTATCAACTACAACAACACCTTCATCAACAACACCTACACCAACTACAACAACCTGAAACAACTACATCAACACCTGCACCAACAGCACCAGTATCAACTACAACAACACCTGCATCAACAACACCTGCACCAACTACAACAACCTGAACCAACTACAACAACACCTGCACCAACTACAACAACAACACCAACTACAACAACAACTTCACCAACAACACACCTGCACCAACTACAACAACACCTGAACCAACTACAACAACACCTGCACCAACTACACCAACACCTGCATCAACTACAACAACACCTTCACCAACAACACCTGCACAACTACAACCCTGAAACAACTACATCAACACCTGCACCAACAGCACCAGTATCAACTACAACAACACCTTCATCAACAACACCTGCACTAACTACAACACCTGAAACAACTACATCAACACCTGTACCAACAGCACCAGTATCAACTACAACAACACCTTCATCAACAACACCTGCACCAACTACAACTCCTGAAACAACTACATCAACACCTGTACCAACAGCACCAGTATCAACTACAACAACACCTTCATCAACAACACCTGCACCAACTACAACAACCTGAAACAACTACATCAACACCTGTACCAACAGCACCAGTATCAACTACAACAACACCTTCATCAACAACACCTGCACCAACTACAACACCTGAAACAACTACATCAACACCTGTACCAACAGCACCAGTATCAACTACAACAACACCTTCATCAACAACACCTGCACCATCTACAACTCCTGAAACAACTACATCAACACCTGTACCAACAGCACCAGTATCAACTACAACAACACCGTCATCAACAACACCTGCACCAACTACAACTCCTGAAACAACTACATCAACACCTGTACCAAAAGCACCAGTATCAACTACAACAGCAACTTCATCAACAACACCTGCACTAACTACAGCACCTGTACCAAAAGCACCAGTATCAACAACAACAGCACCTTTATCAACAACACCTAAAACTACTACCTCAACACCTGTACCAACTACAACACCACCTGAAACAACTACATCAGCATCTGCACCAACTACAATATTAACAACAACAGGTAACAGACTAACGATACTGATACAATACGTTTTGGTTTAGTATATACCGATATGATTACATTTTCTGTCCTAACTCACTTTTCAACTCCGGTACAAGACCGATACTGTGGCAATGTACCTGTACACACTTAAGCTGTTTTCTAGCAATACACTTACATCAGAGATATTCTGTATTATTACACCAAGATACTCAACTCCACTAATTCTGTTCACAGTCAGCACAGGGGTGGTAGCAGTGAGCCAAGCTTAAATAATAATTGGATAACTTAAATTGGGAGAAAATTATAAAAAATAATTGGCGACTACTAAATTTAAAAAAAAAGGTAGATATTTCAATTAAATCGATCAGGAATCAAACGTTTAACCGTGAACACTTTAGTCACAAATATCATTGTCTGCACCCTGCTAGCAATTAGCAATTGGGTCATCGCTCTGGCTGCAGATAGGGTAACAGGAGGAGATGCAGTAGCAATAGTGACATTTACAAGTTTGGTGATAAAAAATTTCTACTAAAGAGACATCCTTTGCAACATTTCACTATTTTACAGTAAGTCAGTAAAAGATTTTGTTCCACTTTAAGATGTTTGTTTTATGATTTCTGCAGGTGGGCTGAATGTTACTCTGAGAATGAAATTATCTGTTTCTGCATCAGCCATAAAACAAGAAAAGGAACTGGAAAGCATTATTTTACCAGAGGTACTGTAGGCGGTTATTTCAGTGGCATAATTGTACCTGTCACAACAGACTTCATCATTTAAACAAAGAATATATATATATATATATATATATATATATATATATATATATATATATATATATATATATATATATATATAAAATTAAAAAAACACACACAGCTTAATTGTATTTCATTATTTCTGAATGGGCTGAGATTTAAGTAGAAATATGTATGTAGCTTTGTGCATGTCAGTCAGTGTCAGTTATATCAAATACCCTGGATAAAGGTATGTGAACCGTGACAAATACATGGAAGTTCTCATTTTACAAATGATGGTTATTTCAATGCAATAGAATGTCTACAGCATGCTTGATTTTTGAATGGGTTACACATATGAAATGAACAACAAAGTCTAGCCATAAACAAACCTGTTTCAAAGATGTTTTTACTTTTATTGCAGATTTTTAAAAAGTATATTGAGCAGTATCTTGCAGACAACAGGTTTAATTTAAACTCGTACTGAAGAAAACAACTCTGATTCACTACAAGTCTTCTCAGGAAAACCATCACTTCACTATCAGAAACGAATGCCAAGAAAATACACATGGACAATTTTATGTATCCCCTACTCTATGTTTTCAAAGTGTTCACTTTCATTTCTATTTTTAATATAATAATATAATTCATGTTGAAACATTAACATGGAGGCATCTATCTATCTCAAAAACGTCAGACCAGACTGAATACATTCGTTTGAAGCTGTGCAGTGAATGACTTCTGTGTGCAGGTCTGTTTATTTTTATTAAGCAAGGCAGTTGAAATTAGTTTTGTTTGTCCAGGCACCTTGTATCTTTCTTTCTGTATATAGAGTGAATTGAAATCAGGGCATTATCTGTGTCATTATCTATTGCTGTGTGGTCCTGTGGTTAAAGAAACAGCCATGTAACCAGGAAGTACCCAGTTCATATCTCAGCTCAGCCACTGCCTCATTGTGTGACCCTGAGCAAGTCACTTAACCTCTTTGTACTGTCTTTCAGGTGAGACACTGTTGTAAGTGACTCTGCAGCTGATGCATAGTTCACACACACACTAGTCTTGTATCTTGTAAAACTCTTTGCGATGGTGGTCCACTTGTTTAAGTTCTTTATTAATTTGTTCAGTGTTGCATTATTATTATTATTATTATTATTTATTATTATTATTATTATTATTATTATTATTTATATTTCATATCTGCATGGTTGTAAAATTGAGCAATTTTTATTTTTTAAAAAGTTAACTGTAAAAAAAAAAGTTAAAAATTTAAATCTAACAGCACCACATTTTTTTTAATATTGCATAGTAATAATGTTGTTTCAATGTTGAAAATGATTTATACAGACCAAGTTGATACAGAATTAACTCGATGAACAAAAACTAAGTTGAATCAATGTAACTGTCAATGTCGTTTCAACGTTGATTCAATGAGAGCTTGCTGTCTGGGAAGTACAGTGTCGTGGTGACATTTCAAGTGACTGCAATACTAGTTCGGGAAGGCAAGTGAATATTTCGTTTGATAAAAAAAATAAATAAATAAAAATGCACGTGTTTGTACGCTTTCTGGAAATTCTGACCATTTATAGGCAGCCCTTAGTTCCTTCACTGTACAAGTCCATTGAAGTCATTTTAATTGCAATGACCTATAATTAACCTACTTAGAATAACTTCTTCTCTTCTGTTTTACCCTGGTTAATTTTGTAATAATGTTGTGTTGTGAGAACTGAGGAAACGTAACTTAATCCAACAGGTTTAATTCAACAACACAGGAGCCAGCAGCATGAACGATGAGGTCAGTAACACACGTTTCCTTTCTCTTTCACTTCCTGTGTAGTATCGATACATAGTGACATCTACTGGCCTTTTGCGGTACAACACCACAAATACCCTCTCCCTCTCCCTCTCCTTTCCTTTCATCTCACTTTCTCTGCTATCAGTGCGACTTTAGCAGCCTCGTCATATATCTCGCTGCTGTAACCCAAATAAAACAACTTTAGTCGCCACTTAGTCCAGAAAAAGCGTTTACATTCATTCACTTCACCAACCCCGCTGCAGCGCTGAACACGCATCATCGAGGAATATTACGTCATTAAAAGGCGCACACGGAAGTTATCACACTGCACAGAAAGAGCGAGGAATACGAGCAAAGAAAGATGGCAGGCAGAGCTGCAAAGCAGGGCCGGTCAAATCCCAACACTGCTAATCCGGGCAAGAGGGGTCCTGTCGGGCAGGATGAAGAGGAGCAGCCGCTGCAGGCAGTTCTGATTGCTGACAGCTTCAACAGGAGGTTTTTCCCGATCTCCAAGGACCAGCCTAGGGTCAGTAAACATATGGTTGCTGTATCGTGCTTGGATTTGCAACAGATTGTACTGTAATCTGAAGCGGTCGAGCTGTCATTCAGCACTTCGTTATTATTGCTTTAGCACATTTCACACTGTACACGCAACCCTCTGTATTGCAAAAACCGGACCCCTGCGTTTACTATTTGACGTTGTTTCATCATTTCAGTGACTTACCGAGTTGCACTAGACACTGAAGTACTTGTAGTGGTGGTTTATCGTATATCATACAGTGTTTGTGCACACTGTGCCGTCATCTGACAGGATCATTTGTGTTTTTACTACATACTACCTCCCGCTATGTATTGTCATTTGATAAAGTTACATTTTCCCCTCAGTTTTCAGCGGTGTTATATACCAGTAGTTCTAGTTTGTATGTGGATCACAGCACACTCGTCACCAGCGTGTTTATACACTTAAGTTGTGCATCTATATCAGCGTGCAATGGCCTCCATTGCTGGCTTGTTTGGCTTAAGGAGCATGACCGCATCATCTAAAAAAAAGTAAAAATGGGATGGAAATGAGACTCAAGCAGCTTGAGCCATCCCAGGATTTTACTATCCACTTCATTTAGCCCTCCCAAGCTTCTAATTTCTGTCTGTGACACTGCAGGGCAGGGATTAAGATTCCTATTACATAGCAGTTTCACCCATTCCAGGTTTTATTACAAGCTTGATTAGCCACAGTGTGTGTAGGTAACAATCTCTGGTGTATTTTATTAAACTCCTAGTAAAACCAGGAAGGGCGCAAACAGCTGCAATGGGAGTTCCATCCCTGGACAGTATGAACAGTTGAATAGTTAAACCGATGTCTTGTTTCGCACCCCCAGGCTCTGCTTCCACTGGCCAACGTGGCGATGATCGACTACACCTTGGAGTTCCTCACAGCCGCCGGCGTCCAGGAAACCTTTATCTTCCTCTGCTGGATGTCCAATAAAATCAAAGAGCACCTCCAGTATGCAGCTCTGCTTTATCGCTCATCCATGAGCCTCTTTAAGCAAGTTGGCTCTTATTGAAAAGCCATCCACATTAATGCATCATAGGCTTCATATATTAAAAATAATACATCAGGATTATTCAACCAGGAGATTCACGCATAAAGACGAGGCCTTGTTTACAAGAGTCTGTCAATGAAGACATCATGTTGAGATGTCACTGGAGGGAGGATATGATTGATTCTATGTATCTGTCCTTCACAAACAAACCTCAGATGTGTTTTGTTTTTGTACAGGAAATCGAAGTGGTGCCGGCCCACCTCCTCTAACACTGTGCACATCATCACCTCAGAGCTGTACCGCTCCCTGGGGGATGTGCTGCGGGACGTCGACGCCAAAACACTCGTCCGCTCTGACTTCCTCCTTGTCTGCGGGGATGTCGTGTCCAACATTGACATCACGCCAGCCCTTCAGGAGCACAGGTGAGTGTGAATCACAACGCACCACCCAGCACCGGACCACAGGTGTCATAGAAACTCCCATTGCATAGCAGTACTGTGAGTATAATCAGACACACCGGAGTGTTACCTAGTCAGTTCTAGGTTTCTATTAAGACCTTTTTTTTGTCTTTAGGCACAACTGACATTTTTTTCCTATACTGTGCATATTGGCCAATTGAGGTCACAGCAGATGGGAATGGCTGTGTTCATCCCTGTTGCACACACTCCCCAGGCAGCTCTGTCCAACCTGCAGGGTTGTATTTATACTTTATTATTATTATTGTGTTATTATTATTCTCGCCAAGGAACCGTCGCAAGAAGGAAAAAAACATTTCCGTGATGACCATGATTTTCAAAGAGTCCACTCCAGGCCACAGGTCTCGTTGTCAGGAGGATGACATCATCGTTGCCATAGAAAGCAAGACCAATCGGGTTCTCCACTACCAGAAAACTCTTGGGCTGAAAAAACTCCAGTTCCCAATGGTAGGCATGCTTTTAGGGCTTGGGTGCGGCCCAGTCTTCTTTAGGGTGCATTTAGGGCTTTTTAAATGCCTGACTGTACAGGAGCATGAGGCATTATATTCATACTGTAGAGTGAGCTTCACTGTTGTCTTCTCTTCAAATCAGTCATGACACACTTTTTTCCTCCGCTTTTTTGCAGAATATTTTTCATAATGGAAGTAACGAGATTGAAATTCGCTACGACCTGCTCGACTGCCACATTAGCATCTGTTCACCGCAGGTAAATCTGCCTCTTCAAGTGGCTGAACTCTCCATTATAGGACCAGAGATGCTTGAAACAGAAGCTCACTGTATGAATGCAAAATAAACCCTCTTAAGCTACAAAAAATACTGGGCTAATTTCCAAAAAGGGGCTAAATGATTTATTATTTACTTAATTATTTATTTTCAGGTTGCAGAGTTATTCACAGACAATTTCGACTACCAGACAAGAAATGACTTTGTCCGGGGGCTTCTTGTTAATGAAGAGGTACTCCTTTTAACTTGCTTTCAAAGTTGTCATGACAGTAACCTGTGCTAGGCCTTTTATTCCAGATTGACTCTTGTTTAAGTGTGTAGGTACATTAGCGTAATGCATTTTTGTTTGAAGTGCAATTCATTGCCTCTCTCTGGGGCTTCAGATTCTAGGGAACCAGATCCACCTCCACGTGACGGGAGAGCAGTACGGCGCCAGGGTGTCTAACCTGCTCATGTACGATGCCGTCTCCTCGGATGTCGTGCGCCGCTGGGTGTACCCTCTCACCCCGGAGATGAACTTCACAGACGAGGAAGGGCAGGCCTGCACCCACTCCCGGCGCAATGTGTACCGCGGGGCCGACGTCAGCCTGGGTCACGGCAGCCAGATGGTGGAGAACGTGCTGATTGGCCGGGGAACCATCATTGGCTCCAATTGCCAAATCTCCAACAGTGTCATCGGCAACAACTGTACCATCGGTATACCGAAACACTCGAAACATAAACATGCAATTCCAATAAATCCTTTGGCTGTATAATACAGAACATTGAGTTGAGTTAGTGTTGGGATGGCATGCACAAGCTTCTTTGGGTTACCAATAGCTTTCTAGCCAGCACAGTTAACCAAGTTGGATCCCATGACTTGCTGCTATGCATTTGCCTTTGCATTTAACTTAATTTCCCTGCTTCCAGGTTATAAAAAGAACATTGTTCTGATATTGAATTATCTTGCCATCTGTTTCCAGCTTCAATTTTAATAAGATTAAAAAAAAAAAAAAAATCATGTTCTCTAACCATGCTGGTATATCTGATCATTTTGACATCAGTGGATAAAAATCAGTTCATTAAGAAACATTAGTGAATTAACATTTTATTTTTTTATGATTCATCAGGTGATTGAACTTTTTCTGTCAGCCACTGTTTTTTTGTTGTGAATATATGCTCAGTTCCTGACTTCTTTTACAGGGGACAATGTAATCCTGGACAGGGCTTACATCTGGAATAATGTGTGCATCGCCAACAACTCTAACGTCACACAGTGCGTGCTTTGTGACCATGTGGAGGTGAAGCAGGGGGTCACCCTGAAGCAGCACTGCGTCCTTGCATTTAATGTGAGTCTTTGCATACTCTCGTATACATGTGAGTGCAGTCCTTGCAAAAGTTTCATGGTATGTTAGTATTTTCCCCATGCGTTTTCCCATGGTCATACTGTGCATTGACCACAGTTCACCGTGCCATGCTTATTAATATGCTTTTCCATACCTCGCTGTTCTTTACAATGCGTGCCTATGCTTTATTCCACTTTGCTCTGATATGATTATGGTAACCTTGTATTTGAGAGAGCCCAGTGGTTATAGGAACAGTTCTGGATATGTGTGTTTGTTTCCCCCGTTGATAGGTGGCAGTCGGGCCAAATCTGACTCTCCCAGAAGGGACTGTAGTTTCAATGCACCATCCCGATGAAGAGGACGAGGATGACGACGAAGATGAGTTCCTTAGTGATGACGCTGGGGTCAACAATGACCCGTTAAAAACAAAAACTAAAGGTATAGGCCTGGACTCTTAAGCAGAACACTGTCTTTGGCCCTGTGGGTTTGTTTTTTAAGCCTGTACATTGAGGTCTTGTGTTTGTTGCCAGGTTACAGTTCTGCTGAGGTGGGGTCGGAGGGCAAAGGTTACATCTGGAGAACAGTCAATGTGTCGGAGGCAGAAGAAGACGAGTTATCGCAGGGTCTGTGGGGTACGTTCCGACATCTCTAGTTAAACTCCCAGTAAAACCTGGAATTGCTCAAACGGTTCTACAGTCTTATTAATGTCTCTGCAGAGTAAATATATTTCTATGCTAATGCCTTGACCGCTGTTGCAATATGTACTGCAGCTTTCTGTCCTGTAATTCCCCTCGTTGATCTGGAGCAGATAACGTTTTGTCCTGTGGCTGCGTCTTGTCCTGACAGGTCTGACAGTGAACCCAGACCCAGAGAGTGAGAGCGAAAGTGAAGTGAGCGAGGGCTCCCAGGAGCAGGACAGCAGGACCGCATCTCCCGAGCTTGATGATATCAACGGTGAGAGGGCCAAGTGATCCCAGAGGCTCCTTTACCATTACTGAGGCTAGCATTTCAAAAAGTACAAATTTCAACAGTTACAAGTTAAGATATTTTGGATTTTAACATAACTTTTTTTGGTACATGTCTAGCCTATATAAAATTATGAAAAGAAATTCACATGTCCTAACGTCCACAGAAACCAGAAGCTGGAAAAAACCTTTTCGATTTGTCCTTAAGAAGATGGCATAGTGATTTACATGGAAAACTAATTTAATACTACATCCGGTGGCATCTCTTTTTGGTGTGTGTGTATTCGCGTGATTGTTGGAGCCAGATCAGATAATATAAGTATTGGATCTCGCACGGAATCAGTCTGCTGAACAGCACAACCACCACTACTTAAATGCACAAGAACACCTGACTTGAAAACGGGAAAGGAAAACAATGAAACTTGTTTGTGTGTGTCTCTGCAGTTTTCCAGGTGGAGGTGATGGGGACGTTACAGAGGGGCATGGAGGAGAGCATTGGCTGTGACAATCTAGTACTGGAGATAAACTCCCTGAAGTAAGCCATACCCCTGTCCCAGGGCTTCTTCATTCCTATAATCTGAAAAGAACTGTCCATTTTAATACCCCCAGCTCTTCTGTCTTGTCCTTGAATGTGAACAGGCTTATGAAACAGCAGCTTATATTCAAGAGAGTTTAACTGGCAAGCTTCACACAGACAAAATAACACCCTTGCAAAAGTATTTCAGCAACAATGAAAATATTGTAATCATATTTATAGTATGCCTGCAAATATATGTATTTGTTTTGATCTTAGGTACGCCTACAACATCACTTTGAAGGAGGTGATGCAGATCCTCACTAAAGTGGTTTTGGAGTTTCCGATACAGCAGCAAGGACAGGAACTGACATCCTCTCAGTACAACCCCCTCCTCTTTCCTGTACGTATCCACGAGACTGGAGAGAGGAGTGTGAGGTCCCCACCCCTACAGTTCAAACTTGAGTCAGAACACAAAACCGAGCACTTCAACTCCTTAATTTGTATAGAAACATATGCAATTGATTCTAACCTGCAGTCTTAAGTTGACGTATTAAAAATGTACACAATATGCACTTGGAAGACTTAAATGCTGTGAACCAATCGTGTGTACATGTTTTAATTCGATTGGTTCTTTTTATCCCTTCAGCTGTTGAAGAGATGGACCCCTGTGTTTAAAAACTATGTTAAGAGAGCACAGGACCACATGGACTGCCTGGCTGCCATTGAAGAGTTTTTCCTGGAGCGAGATGCACTGTGGGCAGCTATGGTCAAAGTGAGCCCTACTTTCTATTTCTTTTTACTCATGGGTCTTGGCTGAAGCAGTTGTTTTACTTGTTTTTCTTATAAGTACTGCATAGGTGCAGAGGTCCCAGAAGAATTATTTGCAATTAAAATTAGTACAATTCATATCTGAAGTTGCTTTTAGCCACAGGTTCGACTCATTGCTCTGTCCCTGCTGTGTTTTATGATTGATTATGTGTTTGTTTTTTATACTCTATTTGTTGTGTTTGATGTTGTTTCCTGTGACTGTGTACTGAGCCTTTTGTCAGGTTGTAGTTGTCAATGAGAATTCTCAATTGACTCATCTGGATAAAGGTTTTGATTGATTGATTTATTGCTTTCTTTTTTTTTCTTTTCCAAGGTCTTGATGGCTTTCTACCAGCAGGAAATTTTAGCAGAAGAAGCTATCCTCCGATGGTTTTCCCAGGGGGTGACATCAGATAAGAGCAAATTGCTGCGCAAAAACCAGGGGGTAAGTCAGCGCTGGGTGGGAGAGAAGGTCCAGATCCTCACTATAAGGTTCAAAACCGGGGGTAAGTCAGCGCTGAGTTGGAGTGAGGGTCCTGATCCTGTCACAGTAAGGTACAGTGAAGGGCATGTCGAACCACGTCTACAAAGAAGGCAATTGCAACTCAAACCCACTGAATACCACCATGTATTGGTGCCGGGTAATTGCACTGTAATAACTGGGTGATTAACTGTCAATAACTGCTGTTACATGAGAACTGCTGTGTAATCACGTGGTAGTAGCATTTAACGTTTTACCCGATGTAATTACTTGGTGTCAGCATGGTACACTAATGACACACATTTCATTAGTGGTTAGTAGGTAAGATAAGAAACCATGGTAGTTATCCAGTTATTACATGGTTATGTATGTCCCATAATCTGAAGTACTACCAATTTAGATCTTTACTCATTCTGTGCTCTAAGGGAAGCAAGTGTCTATTCCATTGCCTACACATGAAATAACTCTCCCCGTAGCTGACATGTCTCTGCTTTTTTTTTTTTTTTTTTTTTTTTTTTTTTTTTTTATCCACTTACCAGATCCAGAAATTTATCCAGTGGTTGGAAGAAGCAGAGGATGAATCTTCTGAAGAAGACGGAAAGTAAAAGCTTTTCTAAAGAGGGTGTAGGTGTTTCCCGGCGCTTAAAGGGACACCCTCCCAATCTGTAGATGCGTCTGACTAGCTCTTGAGAAGCTGTGAGCATTTTACGAGGAGATCCGACTCAGTTAAAGGAATACTTGGTATGTGGTGCTGAGCAGCATCATTCTCTGTGTACTGGACAGTCGTTTTTTTTCAGTTTGTAAAACAACATATTTCCGAGGCATTTGCTTTTAAATAAGGAAATTAAAAAAAAAATGTTTGGAGATATAAACTGCTGCAAATTCTGCAGTGAACCAGATTTGTTTTCTGCAACAAAGACATGCACAAGATAAAAATAAAGTTTCAATAATATGAAAAATTAAATAAGCCTGCAGAGAAAATGGGGAGTAAATATCACAGCTCAGCCATGTAAGAACGCCTTTAATACAGTGTGCTAGTATATTTATAGCATACCATGTTATTTGAGACTATGTTTGAATTGCATTATTTACAGGAAGCCTTATTTCAGTGCTGTGGCAGAAAACAAATATTCCAGTGAGTTGATCAAAGTTAAATCAGTAGTCAATTTATACAGTTAAATATATATAATAATTTCATATATATATATATAATATATATATATATATTATATATATATATATATTTATATATATTATCTATATATATATAAGTGACATCTAACTTTGATCAACTCATTGGAATATTTGTTTTCTGCCACAGCATTGAAATAAGGCTTCCTATAAATAAATAGATAAATAGATAGTGCCATGAAAAAGTATTTGCCCCTTGTCTTATTTGCTGCATTTTTGCATATTTCTGACACAGAATGTTATCAGCTCTTCAACCAAAATCTAATATTAGTTAAAAGGGACCCTGAGTGAACAAGTAACACAAAATTGATACTGATTTCATTTATTTATTAAAGAAAGTTATGCAACACCCAATGCCCCCATCTGAAAAAGTAATCGCCCCCTTAGACTTAATAACTAGTTATGCCACCTTTAGCAGCAATAACTGCAACCAAACACTTCCTGCAGTTATTGATCAGTATCTCATAGCTCCGTGGAGGAATTTTGGCCCACTCCTTCATGCAGAACTGCTTCAACTCGGTGACATTTGTGGGTTTGAGCATAAACTGCTCGTTTTAGGTCCTGCCACAACATCTCAATGGGGTTTAGGTCTGGACTTTGACTAGGCCATTTCAAAACTTTAAATTTCTTGTTCTTCAACCATTCTGATGTAGACTTGCTTGTTTGCTTCGGATCATTGTCTTGCTGCATGACCTAGCTGCACTTCACCTTCAACTCGCGGATGGATGACCTGACATTCTCCTGTAGAATTCTGTGATACAGAGCAGAATTCATGGTTCCTTCAATGATGGCAAGTTGTCCAGGTCCTGATGAAGCAAAGCATCCCCAAATCATGACACCACCACCATGTTTGACCGTTGGTATGAGGTTCTTACTGTGGAATGCAGTGTTTGGTTTTCAGCAGACATAACGGGGCCCATGTGGGCCAAAAATTTCCACTTTTGCCTCATCTGTTCATAGACCGTTGCTCCAGAGCTTTTGAAGATCATCCAGGTTCATTTTGGCAAACTTGAGACGAGCGTTCATGTTCTTATTGAGCTGTGGTGTCCGCCTTGCTACTCTGCCATGAAACCCACTTTTGCCCAGTGTCTTTCTGATGGTGGAGTCATGAACACTGACCTTAGCCGAGGCGTGAGAGGCCTACAGATCCCTGGATGTTGTTCTAGGATTCTTTGTGACTTCCTGGATGATTTTACGCCTTGCTCTTGGAGAGATTTTAGGAGGACGGCCACTCCTGAGAAGATTCACTACTGTCCCAAACTTTCTCCATTTGGACAATATGGATCAGACTTTGGTTTGGTGGAGCCCAAGAGCCTTAGAAATGGCTTGGTAACCCTTTCCAGACTTTTTTTTTTTTTTCCCCCCGGAGGTGTTCAGGAATTTCTTTTGATCGTGGCATGATGCCTCTAGAACCTGTGTGTTGACAACTTCACTCTGATGGTAAGGGCCTAAGTTAGTCAGATTTGTATTGGGCAGGGCTGGTCCAAATCAGGCCTGATTGTGGGGGGGGGGGGGGGGGGGGGGTGATTACCTAGCACACCAAACAAATGAAAGAAGCACAAAACTTTGGTGTCATTTTTTTCTCTCAGCCTCCCTGTGTATACTACTACAGTCAACAAAAAGATCTGACCAAATTCAAGGTGAAACATGGGCAAAAACGCTGAAAATCAGACTGGGCAAATACTTTTTCATGGCACTATAGATAGATAGATTCCCATCCCCCAACTTAATTTACTTTTGGTTTCTTTGCAAAGTAAATCAGCGATCCCAGATGGCTTGGTAAGACCATACAGATTCACTAACACAGTCGGATGATACTGCATGTCTCCTGTCGTATCCCTTTTATCCACACAGCTGGCTAGCTACCCTGGAATTAATGTTGTCATCAGAGTGATGCGGAAACAAAACATACATGCTACTATCATACTAAAGGAGATGGCAGTGTTAATGAAAATATGGTACAGTGCATACTTTGACAGTACATATACATCTTGCAGTACAATGCATGAGGGAATTCCATACTAGCATGCACTGTCACTCTGACTGCATTCCTTATCACAGTACAGTAGGGTGTGATCAGCAATGTGATCACCACTGCTAATGGTGCTGTAAAAAATAAATGAGTAAAATGCTGCCAAGTTTTGTGAAATTATCTGCCATTCTAACAGCAATTTTAACATTGGAGGGAAAAAAAGAACTAATATTCTGTTCAGAAATTACTGATCACATTATTTTGCAATTGATTTTCAGTAACAATTGTATATACCCATGACAGTCTGCAGAACTACCAATTGTAATGCACTAAGTACTCTACCAGCCAGCACCCACCTTAGTACAGAACCAAGGTCAGAATTCTCAAGTCCATTGTAATTGACCCAATATAGTTGATGGATCTAATTTTCCACTGTGTGCAAACTGTCCACATCATACATTCAGTATGGAGAGGTAATCTGCCTGCAGTGTGCACAGATAGGAAAATACAGGCCAGTGGGTTCAGGCTTGGCTGTTGCCTCTCTGCCTTCGATACTTCCTGTAAAGAATGTAGGCCAGCAGATAGGCTCCTGTGAGCCCAAAGAGAGCTGTCAGAACCTTCCACATGGTGAGGGATGCTTAATTCTGCTGCAGAAAGCTCTTGTAGTCAGAGAGGAGCAGGAGATGCTCCTGTCCGTCCCTGGGGCGCTACAGCTTCAGGACTTTCCCAGGCTCCAGGACCAGTTCCGCAAATCCGGTCAGGGTGGCCCCAACCTGCAGCATCTCTCCACTCAGCCCCTGCGCTATGTAGCCCGTGAAGCCCTCCTGGGCCTTGCGCTGGCGCTAGTACATGGGTGGTTCGAGGCACAGGTTTGAATTCTCCAGCAGGGAGACCACCCGAACAGAGACCCCGTCACCTCCATCACATCCACTGGGGACCAGGCTGAAGGGGACTGTGTCAGTGCTGTCCTTGCTATTCTGCATTCTTGAAGGAAGGGGAGGGGACAAAAACATAGAATGCCGTTCACTGCAGGATTTTCACTTTTGTTCCTTTTATAATCTGTTTCATAAATTGTCGTTTCATTTATTAAGCTTCTGTATTTCAAAGTGTAAAACTGTCGAATGTCAACAGTTATGGATGGAATGTCTACACATTATATACCCTGCCGCCCCCAACACACATACACACACGCTGACCATGTGTTTGTGATGCTGCTCCAGGCCGCCTTGTTCTCCTGAACAATGACGTTTGGAATGACTCTGAAGCACCTGGGCACATACTGGCTGTCCAGGGTCTCCCCCTCTGGCTGAACTATTCTTGGAAGGGATGGTAAAGGAAAGATAAGCTAACCATCTTACCCAGGGCAACCCAGCAACACAAGCAGTTTCCCCACAGTGGGTGCTTGGAGGGGGTGTAAATAACCCATGGCAAGACCACACTAGCATCCATTTTCTGTATGGGGATGCGCCACACTGACAGATTAAAAGAAATACAATCCATTTTGTTAACCCCTATTAGCTTTTTCAACATCTTTACTGTGCTGTGCTAAATATCGCAGTTATTTTTTACATTACTGAAGGATATGCACATATAGAGAATCTATCGCACACTTTTACCTGTAGGTTACATGGTCTGATTGCAGATCCAACATTGAAGGGTGTTTCAACTACAACAGGTGAAGCAATTGGCCACCATGGAGCAGCAGCGAGTGTCGTCTTCAGTCAGTCAAGTTCTGTTTATCAATTCCATTTCTAATTCCTTTTAAAAATCAATTTCCAATTCCATTTTAATAGTTTCCAACACATCATTGATCGAAATTACAATTAGCTGTATTCTGTCAATATTGTCTTCTCACAGTGACAGCAAATTACTTACATTTAAGTCACTGTTAAGTCGATTAAATTGGCTTCGAATGAAAGCATTTGAACAATTACATCTCGAAAATATCAATTCATTTGAAGGCACTGGAATTGAGAATTTTAAAAAGGAATTATTGTATTTACTGTAGAGTTGTCTTTGAGATCTCTTAATATTCAGAATCCAAAGACAAAATACAAAGAACCAGCACACCTTTAACAGTATTGCATGTGCCTGTTAAACGGGGTTTTGTGTATATACTGTATCCTGGGTACTGCTGCTGTCCACGAGGGTTGCTGTGAACACTAGGAACCTCAGTGTAGAAATCTCCTTTATAAATATGTTGCCAACATTAGTAAGTAAATAACCTTCCACGACAGCATATCCGAGCCTTTTCCAGCGCGACGCAGCCAATATCTTTATCAGCTGAACCTTCGGGATTTCCATTCCATGGAAAAAAAGAACAATATATTTTTATTTTATTCTTTATGCAAAATATAGCTCGTGGAAGTTTAATCAATGGTAATGGCTCAGAGAGGCTTGGGGATGGGGAGACAAGATTCAAACTGCTGTATGTACCTCCAGTTTGTGTATTTCTTGTCCCTTCTATTGGTACAAAGGGTAAAACAGCCCAGAGAATACAAAGCTGGATCCGACACTGATCAGTCAGGGGACTAGCCGGGCGATCACTCATCCTAGCAGTGAAAATCACAAAACAGCTGTTTGACTTGTTTTAATAATGGGTTATACTATGTTTACTAAATATGCACAAACAGGATTGTTTCATTAAGCAGATTCAGTACAAATGAAGTCTCGCTCTACGTCATGTTTACATGCTTATGGGAGGCGTTCCCTCTGCATGCCATCATCACGCCTTCCACTACACAAGCATATTCAGTAAATATGGATTATCACCTCTACAGAAGGGAAAAGCTAATGTTTTTCATTTACTAATGTGCAAATTATTTTTCGTGCTCTAAATACAGAAAAACTACACTCAACAAAACCACAACGCTTCCCGAACAGAATCTGAAACAAAAGGTTAAATAACCCTTGTGACACCGCTCTCGCATTTCCTCCTTTCGGGTTTGAAAAAAAAGTTATATAAAAAAAAAAAAAAAAAAAAAAAACTTGCCTGTTAGGATTGCGTACATTTCACCTCTAGGGGTCGCTGTAAATCATATTGTAGCAATTTAGGTTAACGCAGACAGGCGCCTCAAACAGGACGGTGCAACACACAGACAGAGGGCGGGCGCGAACCCAGTACCTCTCACACTATAGCGCAGATACCGCTATACCAATCCTGCTGCTGCCTTCCCCATGCACGCTACACTCTCCCCTGCCAGCCTCAAGTCTGCCCCAGACTTGCTCAGGCTACAGTCCGACGAGTGCGTGCCGGGGTACCTGCGTCTACTGACACCTATGTAGCGATATCGGTTAACGCAGGCAGACGCTATACTTTAGAGCGAGGGGTCCCAGGTTCACTCTCGCCCTCTGCCTGTGTGTGGATTGCCTCGACCTGTGTGATGCGCCTGCCTGCGTTAACCGAGATCGCCACAATATAATGCAACGATTCAAGTGAATTTGGCTCATCTGTAAAACTTGTACTCATCCACGGGTACATACACACGTTTAAAAAAAAAAAAAACAGTACTGAGATTAATCTTGAAAACTGTGCATAATGCTCTTGCACCTTCATCGCCTATCTAAAGGTGTATTTATGGAAAGCCTGAAACCAATACAGTACTAATAACAATTACAACTTTATTTTCTAACTCTTTTTAAGTTTAAACTCTTCCCTGAGCCC
The DNA here is from genome assembly GCF_017654505.1 of Polyodon spathula. NCBI lineage: Eukaryota > Metazoa > Chordata > Actinopteri > Acipenseriformes > Polyodontidae > Polyodon > Polyodon spathula. The sequence goes on along the minus strand of NC_054544.1, from coordinate 29,770,714 downwards.
ATAGCCTTCATATCGCAAATATTCTATCAAATGGCTACGAACCAGACGCCTGGAGAGCTAAGTGCCACGCCCCCCACAGGTACATTTCTCGCGAGAGAGTGCAAGCTAAAACGTTACAACTCATACACGGTCCTTGTTCCAGTGCTGCGCAGTGTCCTGGGACAAGGGACATCCAACCAATCTAAGGTTGTTTTGTGACAAGTAGTTCAGCACTCTGCCCTTGAACCACCTAGACTCTAAATGATTAACTGCTGACTAATACTCTACCACTCGTAAACAAAGATAGAGATCGTATACATCTGAGAGATTTAACAATCACGGTAGTTTACTATTTAAACCAATATTTCACTAGTATAAAATAAATACAAATAAAATTAAAAAAATTAAAAAAAAAGACTCGTGGAGGACAGTGGCTGGTTTTCATTCACACAACAGAACATACACTGAAAGAGCAGCCGGAACGGTCACTTTACTGGTATGGGCTGGGGGTCGAGTTATAGGATTTGTTTGGTTGTTATGAATGCATTTTGTATTGCTGTAACTTAGTAAACCTCAACAACGCGTGTAGCAGCGTGCATGCTCATCATTTGCAGCGGTGGTTTCCAGATTTGTCTCGCATTTCTAATTTAATTTGTCAAAAAAAAAAAAAAAAAAAAGTGTTGTTGTCATGTAAATAACTTTGAAACATGATGTGGACAGCCCGGCTTGTGTAACAATCCAACACCGAAAGATGAAAGTTTAATTGCAAATAAATGTTATAACTTGCATTTCTCTACGTGACAGCCCCTAAACGTCATCGTGTGTTTTCCAGCCTGTAACATAATCGTATCCGCCTCTCTGGCCGCCATTCAAAATCACAGCCAAACCAATTGCCACGAATCCTCTGCTAACCCACCCCCTGAACTGAATTGTCAGTGATTCGTGTATTTTGTGTGTGTGTTTTCAAAAGGTATGCCATGTCCAGCGACGTGTATGGTACTCCGCGAACAAGGGAACTAGGATTTCGTGAATCAAGTCTCCCTGAGGCGATCATTTTTCAAGAACCAGACAGGAGGCGCAGCACTGGATAGAGAGTAGCGGTGGTTCTGCAGTATAAAACTAAGCAATAAAGCCGCATTTGCTTCATGGGGGTGGAGGAGAAAGAGAGCGAGATTCACTGCTCGGACTCGGAGATCTTAGGTGAATCTCAGCGAGACTATGACTCGACAGAGGAGGAATTCCAGCAGGCTTTAAAAGACATCGGTGGCAGGGAAAGGATTTTCTTAGTTAGCGATGTTTTGGAGAAAGGCGACGGGAGCGAACGCGGCTCGATGGAAGAGTTCGTCAATGAGATGTTCCCATCTGGATTAAAAACCACAACAGGTACTAGTGATGATGAAACTTGCGTTGAGATAAAAAACGGTTCAATTTCAGCAGGAGGCGGTGGTGACGGGACTCCAAGTGTCATCGGCAACGTCAATGCAAGCAACTGTGTCGGTATTCCTGGCGAGGAAATACAACCAGGTGTAAAAGACGAAGCAGATCAATGTTCCACCGACAACGCCAGATGTAGTGCTGCCACGCCGGCGACCGGTCTGGTTAAGTGCTCACAGCAACAACGGGCGGTCGAAACGCGCAGGGCGTATGGCAAAGCATGCAAAGGTACACAGCGAGCTATACACAGCCCGTTAATCGTTTTTGTATTCAGGCACGAGTTTCTGCTTCATCCTCGGAACAGGGTTTGCCTGAAGGAGATTCTCAAGGACGTGAGGAGTCGCAGTCGGACTGCGGGTGTCCAGCCGGCTCTGCTTGGGCTGGTGCACTCGACAAGCGAAAGCAGGGACAGCTGGCAGTCAGTCCGGCTGCTAGAACAGCTGCTGAAGACAGTTTTCAAGGGGCACCCCGACGAGGCGACGTGGGTTGGTCACTTCATACCGAAGAAGCGGGAGTGTATACTCGAAATTAAGAAAAATGCCTGCAAAGCCATCCGAGCCTCGCTTTGCGCAGAAACAGGTACAGTGATTTAAAATAAGTAGTCTCCCAAAAATTTTGTTTTATATTTAATTAAATGTATTGTTCATGCTACCAGTGAAAAACATATGTACCAAAATTAAAGATGTGTGCAACTGAAGTTAGTTATAAATGAAAATGTACAGTAGTAGGCCAATTATCAATTGTTATGCAACATGTTTTACAGACTGCATAACTAAAGTCCTGGAAATTCTAGACTGAAATGACAGGACGAAAAAACAGGCAATTTAATACATCTGTACAGTGTAGTGTAGTTGTGTAAAGTAAAGAATATAACAGTATATGAGAAAAAAACATTCAGTTATAACAAAATAATTAATTGGACTGGGAAGAAAAAAGCACAAATTGTAAATCGACATGCCCTTAATAATGCAATTAGTGTACTGAGCAGACTAGACTGTTTGTGATTGGTAGTCATGGAAACTGAAAGTTTCCTGGCAATTAAAAAATAATCCAACAATTGTAAGTTTATTGGCAGCACCCTAAGCTCAGCATTTCCTGTTGAGAAGTGGCCTCTCAGATTCTCCATAATTGCCACAGATTTGGCACCAGCTTGCATTGTGAGAGCTTGCATTGTTGTGTCCCCATTTTATATGCAGCTCAGCAAATATTTGTGACAAATATGTATGTGCCTGAACACAAACAAACCTCTGGAAGTAATGCAGAACTTCACCGAATCATCATCATCACCACATTAAGATAATGAAAGTCACCCACTATGTCACAAGACTTGCTGTGATCTCTGAATCCCTAGGGCCATGTTCCAGTACCCACAGTGTGTTCAGCAGGGGGCCTTGCAAACTGTCGTATCCCGTGAACCAGTTTCAGAGTACCAACAAGGTACTACAGTTGTTGTAAAACTCTCTAGCCTTCAAGTTGTGGGTGCTCGTTTACTGGGGAACATGATTGTCTAAATATAAATGTAAATCTGATAATGTTTGCATGGAACTTGATTTATTAAACTGAGGGAACACAAAGCCAATTTGTGGCTTGGAACTTGGTTTCAGGCCACTTCATGGCATACCAGGGGAGACAGGGCTTGATTCAGCAAAGGCCTCATACTAGGTTTCCTGGAACCAGGTTTCAAGCCACTGATCCTGAAAAAGTGTCTTTGTGTTCCCTCAAGCTTTAGAGTTGCCTAAACTGCTGTTTATTCAAACAGTGTGTGTGTGTGTCTCTCTCTCTCTGTGTGTCTGTCACAGGGGGCAGCAGAGATAGAGGAGGCACAATGTCCTGGGTTCGGCAGTGCTTCCCCTGGCAGGCACGGGAGAACAGGAGGAGGCAAGCCAACTGCAGCTCCGGCTCCAGCCGGCAAGGTACTTCTCTCAGCCACTGGGATAAAGACAACCTGCTGTGTGTGTGCTGAGCTGCATGCCCTTTCACTTACTCCACTCCTTGTTGAATTAACGTTTAACACTAACAGCTTAGTATAAATGTGTTTTTATAGTTGTTTTATTTTCTGCATAAGCTTGTGGTTTTCAACCTTTATTCCATGCAACACAATGCATATCCTTGAGCGAACAGTAAAGAAGTCCAGTAGCTAGGAAGAGCTGTGCAGACCTGCACCCAGTCCCAAGTATGCCTTTACACTTCACAAAGGGTTAACTACACTTTCATTCTCTGGTTCTGTTAGACTGGAACCATGACTGATGCTTCATGGAAAGATCAGAGGTACTGGGTTATTGTTTGAAGCTTTCCGGACCCGTATTTAGTAAGTTATAAGCATACTTGTGCCTGTGATTGTATCGAATCAAATATCTTCAGTTGATTAATTCTCATTGCAAAGCTCAAAACGTCAATGCGGTTGAACAGAAATGTATTCATTTCAGTTAATATGCGTGTACCATGGTGTTCACAGCCATCCCTGTAACGTAGGTATGTCGATCGATGTTCTAGAACTCTTGTTTGCAGGACTGAAAGTTAACTACACTTTGTTTCACTCTGTTATTAATATGGGTACAAAATATGCTTGCGAAGCAATCGAATAGGCTGCGGCTCAGAGTGAAACCAGCATTAACATGTCTCTCCTGTCTCATGTCCCTTTGTCCAGGTGTCCAGCAGAGCAGAGAAGAAGCCGTCCCCCTGCACAGCAGCCCTGTTGCTCAGCCCATGAGCCCTGCCTGCATCGCGAGCGAGCAGGAGAGCCAGGCCTGACAGAGCTCACCACACTGCTCCCACCCTCACGCCTGCTTCCTCATCATCCAGCCTCCTGACAGTCATAATACCACTGGAGCCAAGCCCTGCAGCAGTACTAAAACTTTCTGTGATAATCACACAGATCTCAGTAAACCCTTATAAAAGTGGCCTGCTGCAAAGTGTAGTAACATATAATGAATGCATAATAAAGTATTGGGAAGGATTGTAAAGCCCAGAGAGGTATGGTTAAGCATATTAAAAACCAGGACAAACCATAGGAAATTTTGGTAAATGCATAGTGTACTGTAAGCATAGGAAAACTTCAAATTTGCCATGCAGCTTTACCAGGGTAAACTTTTACAAGGGAACTCAAACAGGCATATATGTCTTTATAAAGAGAGCACCCATTTATGGGATGGATAGTGGGGTTTGGTGTGGCCGTGATTGCCTTACCTTACATGAATTGCTGTGCACTACTAGACTGCACTGAACCGGGCAATTTATTGTAAAGCGATGCTGTTAAAAGCAACAGTAATGTTAGATCAAATAGTGACATAGAGGAGGTCTATAAAGTATTGCACTACTTTTTGTTTAATTAATTATGAACTATGTTAGTTCAGGCAGATCATGATTACATATGAAGTAGGTCTGTCAATAGGAGCGAGTTGTGTTTCTGTCATAGCGGCTCTACACAGAGTCTAGCATTCTTCTGTCCCGGACATTTGGGTAACAGTAAAGGTTGTTGTTATGTTGCAATATTTGACTTTACCATGTTTAGCTGGTCAAAAGAATCTCGTGTCCATAATTGTAAAACACTCTGATCACTTCAAAGAGATGTCTGCCCCGTAGTGGGCTGTTTTGTCCTTTTTTTATGAGATGTCTGGTTTAAAAGTAAAAAAAAGAAATGGATAAGAACTGTGAGACAGTTTGAAACTGTAAGATCGATCGGAACTCTGTTGATCAGAAATCTCAGCCTCACTATTGTGTGATCTTTGGCACCACTGTGCCAAATGCTCCTGTAGTTCATTCACATCAACCTCCACCTGCTTTTGACTGATCTGTTCACTTAGGTTTCCTGACACAAAGGGAGGGCCAGCGCTAAGGTTTACAACATTTTCTACCTAAAAATAAAAATACTCAAAAACAACTTGTATTCCAGTAGCAAATCACACAGAGATGTTTATTGCTAGTTTGGATTCGTGAGACCTACGCACACAGTAGCTGCTTGTCCTGATTTGAAACTCTTGAGATCTGTTTCTGTTTCCAATGCAGTACGGAGGTATTGGACACAGTTTGGAGGGGATTCCATATGCACAAGTCCTCACTGCTCTGTTCTGAGTCCTATATGACTGGAGGTTAAGAGGTGAAAGAAAGTTATTGCTGTTCTGGCTTTATTTATGTTGCCTTTGAAGGATGAACCTTTTTAATGTGATCTTTGGAACTTGGCATGCTATCTTGTACAAACATCCTAAACAAACAAGCAGTGTCTGATTGCAGAGAATGGCAGCCTGACATGACCAGGTTAGGGAAGCAGTATGTTGGTTAGAGTGTGGGCCGTAGACTGTGAAGCTTGGCAATGGGTTTAAAGTTCTTGGCTACAATAGACCAGGACATTGTGGAGATTGCCTGGAGATTCATCATACTGTTTTTCTGCCTTCCCTAAAACAATGAATAAATCTGATCAGGAGAGGATGTCCTTGTAAATGAGGCAGCACGCTTGGTGAATTCCTGATTAAAGAGTGAATAAGTAAATCAAATAAATCAATTGAACAATTTTTTTTCTTTTCTGTGTGTCCTTTAACTGTGTCCTAGAAGCCAGCATCAGAAACGTTTGTCTATGTGACTTGATTTTTTGATAGTTTTATCTTAGAACTGTGACTAAACTTCTTGAAGTTATAGATTTAAAAAAAAAAAAAAACACTGCCAACATGCAGTGTACTGGCCAAGGCACTTGTAATAATAAAGGTGTTTTTTTTTGTTTTTTTTTCCTTAGGAATTACTTATTTTAAAATAAAACATACAGAGCTTTTATTTCTCATAGTTTTTTTTAATGTTTTATCAAAATTTGTAAAATGTATATGTTCTGTTTTAAAGTGTAGGTTTTTTTTTTAATTATTATTTAATTAAATGCTGATTTAATAGTCAAGTGATGTGTGTTTTTGTCTAATTTCCTCATACACAGCCAAACTTAAAAAAAAAAACCCAATGAATTAGCTGCCAAAATCTTACACAGCACCATTGATTTTGTAGTAAGGAAAACAATGTAGTTAACCGTGTTCGTTGTTTTTATTTATTTGTGTATTTATTTATTTTTGGTTGAATTCCCAGGTTACAGGCGGCACCTCCACAGTTGGCACATGTCTGGCATAGCATTCAAAAAAGGGTTTACACCGCCATCTAGTGGTCATGGAGAGTTGCAGCACACGGGCTGCCACACTCGGGGGTGAAATTTTCAATCTTTTTTTCTCCAAATTATCATAAGCACTTAGCACCTAACGACATTACCAATCCAAAATTAAGACACCTTTATGATTTTGTGTGTTGTAGATAGTTTTGTATTTTATTATTATTATTATTATTATTATTATTATTATTATTAGACATTTACTTTAAAAAGAAAAATACATTTGAAAATCCCTTTCTTTAAATGACTCATTGGATAAAGTTTGTAAATAGTGCATAGGAGTTATAAAGTAACTCAGCAGAACACGTTTCAGAACTGTGTCAATGTCGTCTGAAAATTTATTTAGTGCACAATTGCCCTCTTGCCTTCAGAATACGCAATAATCTCGCAGTACCACTGGCCGAGCAACTAAGACAAAAGCACTTTTTAGCCGCTTCATAAATTGCATGTCAAAACAGATTTAGTTGTTATTATTATTATTATTATTATTATTATTATTATTATTATTATTATTATTAATAATAATAATAATAATAATAATAATAATAATAATAATAATAATATGATTTCAGGCGCAAAATATCTATACGCTTATATTTTTAATAATAAAAAATACAACGTGAAATAGTCCATGTCCTGTCGTTTTGCAATATTGTGGTCAGGCGGTTCCTTCAGGCAGCCTAGCGAGCAGAAGACCCCCTGTTTCCCTGTGAGCTTCATTGTGAGTCAACTTTGAAGGAAGGATTATTTGTGTTTTTATTGGTGTGGTGGTGTTCATTTCAGATGTATTTATACAGCGGCTGAAGTGCAGATGACAACATATGAGTACGTTCTTTAAGTAGAGACACTTCAATGGTTAACTTCAGTAATATTGGGCTACTCAGAGCGATGATCTGAGACGCATTGTGTTTTGAACTTTGTCTTTCGCTTCAGTATCTGCATATCCCAATACTGTATCTACACACTGCGATGCTGTATTGTACTGTACTGTGTAATGGTAAATCAATCATCATTATCGTTTCTTAGCAATAACAGTGGCCTACGGATTTTGTTAAGAAACGCGGAGTTCAGGTTTAATCGGCTCCACATGCTGGAATTGAAGAATGTGTTGTATTCCTCGCATCTGGGGTTCTTTTCTGCAGTTTATTTGTACTAAATTTCAAGTAGCACAAATGTTTTCAGGTCTGAAAACATACCTCGTTGTTTTGAAGCAGATGTCACACACATCACATAAATCGGGAAGACATAATATTGGCACTTCCCACTGTTTAGAATTGGCGTAAGAACGTTTCCCTCAAAAGAAAGAGAACAGATAGTTTCTAGATAATAAAGTGTTACTTTTCATTTCTCTCGTCTCAGAATATAGTCCCATTTTGGCAGCTTGTCTGTGGTGTAAAGCGGGGCAGTGTGTTACTCTTCCAGCCATGTGTAAATGGCTGTCTATTTTATTTTTTTACTTGTCATACATTATTTTAAACCACTGAAGCCTAGGTCTTGTTTGCTGAGCCTGTCCCTGAATGAAAGGCAATAGTTATTGTATTCTTCTCCTCCTGCAAGCTACAGTAAGATTGCCCTTTTCTTTTTACAGCTGGAATTATATCTCTCATAGATGAGGAAGAGCCTCATCTCAAGGTAAGTCTATCCCTAGTGGCACTTGATGGGGTTTATTTGAAGTCTTTTTGGAACTGGACAGGTGTCCTTCATATTAGTAAATACTTGAGTTGTTAAATTTGACTAGTCAACACATCAGAGTTGTGCAATGAAAGTCTAACAGCCTACTGTCACTTGAGAAAGCAAATCTGTGCAGCTGTTGTATAGTTACAGTACTTGCAATTGCATTTTATTTGCCTTGACATGGGGTTGTTGGAATTGAAAATGTAGAGCAATGTTTATGCTTGGGACGGGATGTGGTCTTTCCAGCTTTGGAGGTTTCTTTTGTTATATATATATATATATATATATATATATATATATATATATATATATATATAGAGAGAGAGAGAGAGAGAGAGAGAGAGAGAGAGAGAGAGAGAGAGAGAGAGAGGAGAGAGAGAGAGAGAGCTCTGAAAAAAATTAAGAGAACACTGCAAAATTATCAGTTTCTCTGGTTTTACTATTTATAGGTATGTGTTTGGGTAAAATGAACATTTTTGTTTTATTCTATAAGCTACTGACAACGATGCTGGGTGACTTTATGCCACTCCTGGCGCAAAAATTCAAGCAGCTCGGCTTTGTTTGATGGCTTGTGAAGAGATTGGGCTGGTCATGACAGGGTCTTGATCTGGTGGTCCTCCATCCACACCTTGATTGACCTGGCTGTGTGGCATGGAGCACTGTCCTGCTGGAAAAACCAATCCTCAGTTGGGGAACATTGTCAGAGCAGAAGAAAGCAAGTTTTCTTCCAGGACAACCTTGTACCAAATCAATATTTGGCGTGACCACCCTTTTCCTTCAAAATAGCATCAATTCTTCTAGGTACACTTGCACACAGTTTTTGAAGAAAATCGACAGGTAGGTTGGCCCAAACATCTTGGAGAACTAACCACAGTTCTTCTGTGAATTTAGGCAGCCTCAGTTGCTTCTCTGTCTTCATGTAATCCCAGACAGACTCGATGATGTTGAGATCAGGGCTCTGTGAGGGCCATAAAATCATTTCCAGGACTCCTTGTTCTTCTTTACGCTGAAGATAGTTCTTATTGACTTTCGCTGTATGTTTGGGGTTGTTTTCATGCTACAGAATAAATTCCTCCCTGATGGTATTGCATGATGAATAAGTATCAGCCTGTACTTCTCAGCTTTGAGGAGACCATTAATTCTGACCAAATCCCCAACTCCATTTGCAGAAATGCATCCCCAAACTTGCAAGGAACCTCCACCATGCTTCACTGTTGCCTGCAGACACTCATTCGTGTACCGCTGTCCAGCCCTTCGGCGAACAAACTGACTTCTGCTAAGCCAAATATTTCAAATTTTGACTCATCAGTCCAGAGCACCTGCTACCATTTTTCTGCACCCCAGTTCCTGTGTTTTTGTGCATAGTTGAGTCGCTTGGCCTTGTTTCCACGTCGGAGGTATGGCTTTTTGGCCGCAAGTCTTCCATGAAGGCCACTTCTGACTAGACTTCTCCGGACAGTAGATGGGTGTACCAGGATCCCACTGGGAGAGACCTTGCTGATGCAGTATAACTACCTTGTGTCTTGTTGCTGTGCTCAGTCTTGCCATGGTGGATGACTTTTGACAGTAAACTTTTGTCTTCAGCAACCTCGCCTTGTCAGCTGAGTTTAGCTGTTCCTCACCCAGTTTTATTCCTTCTACACAGCTGTTTCTGTTTCAGTTAATGATTGTGTTTCAACCTACATATTGAACTGATGATCATTAGCTCCTGTTTGGTATAATTGTTTAATCATACACCTGACTATATGCCTGCAAAATCCCTGACTTTGTGCAAGTGTACCTAGAAGAATTGATGCTGTTTTGAAGGCAAAGGGTGGTCACACCAAATATGGATTTGATTTAGATTTTTCTTCTGTTCACTCACTTTGCATTTAGTTAATTGATAAATATAATCTGTTAACATGTCTATTTTTGAAAGCATTCTTACTTTACAGCATTTTTTCACACCTGCCTAAAACTTTTGCACAGTACTGTGTGTGTGTGTGTGTGTGTGTGTGTGTGTGTGTGTGTGTGTGTGTGTGTGTGTATGTGTATATATTGAGGGAAGGCCTTTTCTTGGCAGTGCCTGGGTGGTGTGATGCAGCTTCCACTTCCTGATTATTGATCCAACTGTGCTCACTGGGATATCCAAACACTTGGATATTATTTTGTACCCTTTCCCTAATCTATGCATTTGTATTACTTTATCTCTAACTTCTGTAGAATGCTCTTTGGTCTTCATTTTCCTTCAGATTCACAGCCTTACCAATGATCCTTCAACAGTGGGGTTTTTATCCAGAAAATGTGACAGCAACTTTAATGGTTCACAGGTGGAGGCCAATAGTAAGGTAATTGTGTCCTCGTTAGGGCAATTTCTTTCATCGGTGCAAACTGGGAGCTTCCACAGAACAGGGGTTGAATACTTATGCAAACAAGATATTGCAGTTTTTTTATTTTTCTTAAAAATATTTCCCAACATAAAACCAATGTCACCTTACAATAATTGATTTTGAGTTTAAGTGTTTTAAAAAAAATATCGAACGGAATGAAATTTCAATGTACCATTTGTAATTCAGTAATATGAGAGAAATGGTCAAGGGTCTGAATACTTTTGCAAGGCACTGTGTGTATATATATATATATATATATATATATATATATATATATATATATATATATATATGTGTGTGTGTATATATATATATATATATATATGTGTGTGTGTATGTATGTATGTATGTATGTGTGTGTGTATATATATATATATATATATATATATATATATATATATATAGATTATATATAATATATATAAAATTTATATATATATAAATAATCGATTTTATGTAGCAAAAATATGGGCTTTATTCTTAAACTCTTGTTTCTTTCTTTAACTTTAGGAGTTTGCCCTGCCCAAGCTGGATACTGTGGTCAGTGATTTCTGGGCTGAGATTTCAGAGTCTGTTGATAAAATGTAAGAATTCTATTGCGCCCCATGAGTTAGTTTAAAATTACAATATTGAGTTGTGCTTTGCAGTTGTAAAGAATACCACAACAAACCCAGTTATTTTTAAATGAAGAAAACTAACAAGCGAGCGAGTGAATGAATGAATGAATGATTGAATAAATAAATACTATCTCCAACCTTCAGTTGGACTTTCCAGGAGAAATGCTTTATAAGTTGGTTGGATACATGTAGGTGCCAGGACCATGTGTGTCATTTTGGGGTCACGATGCAAACAGCAACAATCGTACTCTTTAATAACCTTTCCACTGTGACTGTATGGAAAAGATGTTTGATGTGTGTGTTTGCCCTGTCTCTTCCAGCGAGGTTCTGTATGAAGATGAGACCTTCCGGAGCCGGGAGTTTGCTACTCTGGTGGCCTCCAAAGTGTTCTATCATCTTGGTGCATTCGAGGAAGCCCTGAACTATGCACTGGGTGCCGGGGATCTGTTCAACGTCTCAGATGACTCTTAATATGTGGAGACGATAATCTGTGAGTAAAACTCTTTATTGAAGGGCCAGGTATCTTTAAGTCATAAAACATTATGAAGATTAAAAAAAAAAAGGAGGAATAATCCAAAAGGGATTTTCAAGGTCAGCATTTGCAGATATACAGTGCAGCAGGCCACTGTAATCTTACTATGACAATCATTGACGCTGTTGTGAGTCTGTAATCCTGAAGTGTAAGCCTGTTTCCCTGACTGCCCTTGTCATGGAAGTTTACACCTCAAACTCTTGTAAGACAGAGACTTAGTAGAACAAACAAGATTGAGTAAACAAGTTTAATAGTTTGCAAACCCAAGAGCACACTCAACACACGTAGGTGTTTAGGAATACCAAATTATGCTCTGACTACACAGAGCCAGTAAGCATAATATATACCTTGTAACCTACAGTTATTGCGAGCCAATCACAGAAGCTTAACTCAGTATGCGTTGGATAGCAACAGCTTGAAAGATTAAGATGAGACCAATCATATGCAACAATAACAACTTATCTAAATTGCAAGCATCCTATAATTAGACCTATTCTAACTAAGCTGGTGACATTTCTGAGAACTGTCACAGATGCAGCTTGCGGTTGCTAAATAAAAAGATCTTCCTCTTTCTTGCTAGTAGTCAGTATTTTTACATTCCTTATAGGAGTCGCTTGCCCTGCAGCAAGAAAGAGGAAGTATGTTCAAAGACAAGTACCAGTACATAATACATTATTATTATTATTATATTATACCTAAATCTTATAACCTGTGATAGCATTTAAACCTGAGCTTGGAAACCCTAAACAATCATAGCAGTAGCAACATTGTAATTTTCCCACCACACCCTGCAGCAAAGTGCATCGATCACTACACAAATGAGCGGGTTGAGAACATAGAGGAAGAGCATCGACCCCCGTCTGGAGGGCATTGTCAACAAGATGTTCCTGCGCTGCCTAGGAGATTACAAGTACAAGCAGGCCATCAGCATCGCTCTTGAGACATGCAGGCTCGACATCTTTGAGAGGACCATCCTCGAGTCTGTAAGTGCCACTGTCCTACCTTGGAAATGCACTTTACTGTGAGCAGTAAGAACATTACAGCCAAGGTCAATTTTAGAACAGTATAGTGTGTCCTGGAATGAATTAGTACTGTAAAGTATGTTGTTTAGACCAGATCACTACTAGAAGATCTTTTTGAATAGTGTGTAAACATGTGTTCTTTTTTAATACATTTTTTTTAACTTTTGTTTTTTCCAGACCAATGTTGGAGGGATGCTGGCCTACAGCCTGAAGGTTTGCATGTCTTTGGTGCAGAACAAACAGTTTCGCAACAAGATGCTCAGAGTGCTGGTCAAGCTCTACATGAACCTGGAGAAGCCAGACTTCATCAAAGTTTGCCATGTACTGCACCTACCTGAAGGAGCACTGAACAGTGCATATAATATTCAGCATGCTGACTTCAGTGTTTGTATACCTACTAATACCGTTGGTCAGTTGTGTAGTACAGGGATGGAAGTAAGGCTCCCATTGCATAGCAGAGTGATCCATTCCTGGTTTTACTGTGAGTTTAATAAGACACATCTGAGCTTGTTACCTATAACCCTGGGCCAATCAGGCTTGTATTAAAACCTGGAATGGGGAAAACCGCTATGCATTATGAATGTTATTTCTGTCCCTGTAGTATAATGAATTTGGTTTAGAATAAAGACCGAAATTATGGTAATTGCAGTGATGGAGAATTACATGCATTGTAGATTCTTACCATGCAGTTATTGCTCCGGTAAACTGTAGAAAGGTATTTGTTTGAACCCTGTGGACCGCTGACTGTCCTCTTGCCTCCCCTGGTCAGTGTCTGATATTCCTGGATGACCCTCAGGCGGTGAGTGATATCCTGGAGAAGCTTGTGAAGGAGGATAACCTGCTGATGGCCTATCAGATCTGCTTCGACCTGTATGAGAGTGCCAGCCAGCAGTTCCTATCCTCTGTCATCCAGAACCTGCGCACTGTCGGCACGCCTATCCCCAGCGTGCCTGGCTCCACCAACACCGGCACTGTGCCCACTGCAGACAAGGACAGGTGAGTGCAGCAGTGTGTGGCTGCCCAGGGTTTGTGTATCTCAAGGTCACACAGTACTAGGTTAATCCTGTCTCTTCCAGTTATTGCAATTAAAGTAGAGCCTAATGATCCAATGTGGATAAACATTTGAACAGAGTTGAATAAAAATAAATAAATAATCCATTTGCTTTTGATACAATTGTGTAAACCAGGAATATGTCATGACAAATAGGCCCACATCTTTTCTTTTTTCCTTTCTTCAAAAGAGGAGTAGAACCATCATTTCTATTTGAATGTTGCACTAATACACAAAATAGGTTCGTACTGCTCTTTTAAAGGAAATCTGTAAAACAGGTGTAGGTCATCTTTCTATAGAACACACTCTATAGCTGCTTTCACACTGACACTCCTACCCGGGTCTGGACCCGGGTTCTGGCTACCTTGGGTCACAATCCTGCTTAGTGAGAAACCGTCCCACCTCGGGATGTGAGTCAACATACTTTGACCTGGATTGAGCAAGGCAAAATGCATGAAGGTGGACGAAATAACAAACTGCCACGTCTACGGGAAGATTTCACTTCCACAAGGAATGTTTTTGTTTATTCTGTTTCGTCATATTTTTGTTGACTGAGACATACCATGAGCCAGATAACAGCAGGGATGATGAAACATTTGCTCTAACCCAACATTTGGGCAGACGGTTCAATCCAGAGAAGCTTGGCTGGAAGCGTTCGTAACAAGCTGCTTCCGGGGCATTGATACGCGTATTGTGCACTTGCGTCTCTCATAAATCAGGTCAAGCCTGCTTTATCAAAAATTGCTTGGCCGACCCGCATGACATTGGGTCCTGACCTGGGTAGTGCATGCCAGTGTGAAAGGGGCTGATGGTGATGATGATGATGATGTGTAATGTAATAGCTGCAGATACAATAGCGGAGTCTAGTTTTCTCATTCCCCTTCTTCTATTCTTTTCTTTCATTCTGTTGCAATAATAGGCCCGTGTTCTCCTGAAATGTTTATTTGGATGTCTTTTTCTGTTCCAGTGATGCCATGGAAACAGATGATAAGACTGGCAGCTCACCAGGAAAGCCAGCAGAATTGGTGGGTAAATCTAAGCAGCGATGTTGTCCATCTACCACAGCTTTTTAGAAAATTCACGGGAGACACATACATATTATTACAGAGGTGCTTCTTCTGCTTATAGTGATCACTGGAGACAAGAGTACAAATCTATTTAATAGCATTTAATAATGACCCACATGCTGTAGTGTGAACCAGGAATGGGGACAGTAAACATGCATGTTATAAATGGGTGTAATTTACACTTGAGTCACTTACTGTTTGTGAGGTCCACACAGACAGTGTCTTAAGAGTGTACTGATCACGAAGATGGAGCATTGGTTCATCTAAACAAAAACAACTCCCTGTCTTTCCATTGTAGAAGGAAGAACACAAAGACCAGAACTCAAAGATGATTAAAATATTAAGTGGAGAAATGGCCATTGAACTACAACTCCAATTCCTGATCAGAAAAAAACCACACAGACTTGATGATTCTAAAAAACACAAAGGTAAGATACCAATTGTTTTTCTTGTTTGTAGTCAGAATGTTTAAATGTAAATAACCTCTAGACAGAAGCTTGCAATGTTCATGAGTACATGCAAAGTCACAGCTTGCTTTTTATATCCTTTGACAATAAAACTGGTCTATGTCAGCCATTCCTATAACTATTCTCCCACGTGTTAAGTTGTACAACATATTCACAGTTAACTTGCCTAGTGTATATCTGTCTTGCAGAGCAGATTGGGTCTTAACCACTTACAAGTTCTGTTTTTTCCAAAAGGATGCAGTACGGAATTCTGTCTGCCACACCGCAACTGTTATAGCCAACTCCTTCATGCATACTGGAAAAACAAGCGACCAGTTTCTCAGGTAACGCACTGCACACCTTTCTCCTGCAAACTTTCCTATGCATGCTTCTTTACACACAAGGTGCCCATGCTGATAACCTAGCATTTCTTTAATTGTCTTTCTTAAGATATGTAAGTAGGGCTTTTGATTTTATCCTATAGTTTTAAGACAAAGCCAAGCTAGCTCGCATAGCAATTGCAGAAGTATAAAGAACTGCCATTTATTCATAATTAGTTTGTTTGTTGAGCGTACCCAGATTTTAATGGTAGATAGCCAGCTCTGGATGACTAAGCTTTATAATAAGCCCTGTTGATTTCTGTCTTTTGATGTTTTAATGGTGTGTTTTCTAAACCTAACAGAGAGAACTTGGAGTGGTTGGCTAGAGCCACAAACTGGGCAAAATTCACTGCTACTGCCAGCCTGGGAGTTATTCACGAGGTAAGTCTGTACGAGCAAAGGCACATACTTTTGTTTAATACATGGCCAGAGGCTTTTTAAATTATTATTTTTGTACCAATGGACTACTGATTTGTACTGCTATCTGCTTAGTATTTAATGTAATCTGTTGTATTCTGTATTTCTAATTCTAAAACACTCGATAGAGCTACATTTAGAAACACTAAAAGTATCCTAAATTTGAAATGACAAGCTTTTCAACTAGAAGTCTGTTCCAATGTCGTCTTTGAGTCAATTTGTTTTGAATCCTTGATCTGTCTAATGCATAGCTATATCCATCGTGTGCAACAACCCCAACGATTAAACTCCATACTACAATAACATATATTGTGTGGGTTTCAACAGCTTTAGGATATTAAATATGCAGTTGTTACTTTTATCCTTTAGCTGTATGTTTTTGATTTTATATCATTTACATTCAGGGCCATGAGAAGGAGGCGCTGCAGTTAATGGCCACGTACCTGCCCAAGGACACATCACCTGGCTCAGCCTATCAGGAGGGAGGAGGCCTGTACGCTCTGGGGTTGATCCATGCCAACCACGATGGTGACATCACTGACTACCTGCTCAGCCAGCTGAAGAACGCCAGTAACGATATGAGTGTCTGTCCGCAGCGGGACAGGGAAAACATTGAGAAACTACTGTTACAAAAAATTGGGGCAAAGTAAAGACAAACTTGAAAATAAGGTTAAACCATCTTTAATGTATAGAATAATAGAGTATAGAATAGTGAAGAATGAAACTGACAAAATCCCACAAAATTTAGTATGTGTGGTGTTTTTATTATTATTTTTTTTAATTTACTTATTTAAATACATGTAAGTGATAACTACTGTGAATTTAGTGAATTGGTCCCATTTGGTTTCTGTTCCCTGCTGCATCGCTGTTCTCTCTCCACAGATTGTGCGTCACGGAGGCTGTCTGGGTCTGGGGCTGGCTGCCCTGGGAACTGCCCGACAGGACGTGTACGACCTGCTCAAGTCCAACCTCTACCAAGATGATGCTGTTACAGGTAGACGTGGCATTTTTAACATAGCATTTTCAAGGAATCGTGTAGGGAACAGCAGAGGAGAAACCAGTTCATAGAGAAAAAAATTATTAACGTACATACAGTATTAATGCATCTTCACGTTTTCTTTAATTTACTTTGGAGATATGGGGCTAACTTAAGACTACTGTTTAGAAGTAGTTTTAAAATATTTTGAGACCCCTTTTCTGTCGCTGTGCACCAGGGGAGGCAGCAGGACTGGCTCTGGGGCTGGTGATGCTGGGTTCCAAGTCTGCCCAGGCCATCAAGGACATGGTGGGGTATGCCCAGGAGACGCAGCACGAGAAGATTCTCAGCGGGCTGGCAGTTGGCATCGCCCTTGTTATGTACGGCAGGATGGAGGAGGCAGACACGCTCATTGACAGCCTGTGCAGGGATAAGGTGAGAGATCAGCTCAATAACACATAGGTCTGACAAAATTCTTCTTCTCTCGAAGAACAGTAAACACGTTCAGGATTGGACCACTGCAGTCTTCTGTGAAAACTCCCATTGATTGCTTGAGTTAGTTTGCTGCCCTAATGGTTTGGTGTTTGTGTTTACAGGACCCTGTCCTCCGACATTCTGGAATGTACACGGTCAGCATGGCATACTGCGGCTCGGGGAACAACAAAGCCATCCAACGCCTTCTCCGTGTAGCTGTGAGTGACCTCTTTCTACAATAGCATTCTTTCAGTAGACTAGACAACCCATCAACATGATTATTTAGCGCTCCTTTTTAAGGCGATGAATTGATTTATTGATGCATTCTGTCATTTGACAAGCCTGTGTATCATTTTTGTGTAAAGGGTTTAAGTAAAGGAAAGTTTTTAACAAATTTGTAATCTGCAATTATTTTTTGCTTTGAGCGCAGGGCTTCTCTGCTCCACTCAGGTCTGACTCCCTGAATCTGCATGCGACTGAGCTCACCTTCTTCCCCCTGCCCCGCCCCCTGTGAGTGTTTAGTGATGGGATTGGGTCTATGCAGGAGTCTTCAAAGTAACAGAGCAAATTAAGAGCGTTGTGCTGGAATTACAAATACTGCATTGTCCGAGCTACAAATACAATGCCTGTTTGGCAATTATTTTCTGAAGTACGACGACGAGAAAGTAAAGAAAGTAATGTTTGGGATACTCCGTTAACACAACTAATCTGTGTGACCATTTAATGAGATGGCACTCTACAAAACTTCAAACAAAATCTGCATTTATTCATCTGAACTAGCCCTAAGAAAAACCACCAAGGTCGTTCCAGAAGTTGTGTCTTTGGTCAGAAGTATTAAAACAACCTCAGTCCCTAGTGAGCAGGTACTTCGTAGTGCTGGGCAGATTGTAGGCAAGTGTAAGTCAACTCTTAAATTAAAACATGTAAGCCATGGACAACACTCTTGTTACAAAACTGCTGTGGAGAGTGATAACTTATTTTTATTTATTTTTGTTGTTCTCTTGATTGGTTGTTACTCTGACTTGTTATGGATTTAAACAAATGTTTTTTTTTTGTTTTGTCTTGTTTGTTTTTTTTGTTGGGGGGGGATTTTGCTTTAACCCCTAACTGCTGCAAACGAATAATGTAAAAAAAATAAAAAAAAATAAAAAAAATTAATATTTTGTAATTACTTTATGCATAAACACATGTAATCAATGTAATATTCATAATAGTTTTTAAAGCGTTACTAGCAATGTTACATGGTAATCCACAGCTCCACATGTATTACTGCAGGTTTTTTCTCTTTACCCTTTCGTAACGTCGATTAAATAGATGCATCTGCTTTTTTGGAGAATGATATATCGATAGTGAAAAATGAGGCATCGCCCCATGCTTTTAATTTGTTTGTTTATTTTATTTGACTAATTAGATTGAAATTCAATAAATTGTTCTGTACTGTCCCGAAAAAAAAGTTTTATCAATGCCACATTTGATGATGTTAAACATCAATGTTTCTCTTTTTTGCATGTATGTTTTTGGCATATGCATGTGTGTAATCGTGCTTTTTTTTAATCAATGTGTTAGGTGAGCGATGTCAGCGATGATGTCAGAAGGACAGCTGTGGAGTCAATTGGATTTATTATGTTCAGGTAAGGTCAAGTTCTCCTTCATATTTATATGTTCCTGTGTTGGCCACTGGGTGTCTCTGTTGAGTAAGTATTCCCATGATTGTTCACAAAGCCTAACTGCCAGGTTTGATGAATTGCTCCATATGTGTATACACAAAGGGAAAATTCCTTTCATAGTTGCAGGAATATTTTCCAAACAGGTTTTGACTTACTGTTTCTTTGCACATATTTTGCCATATTTTGTTTACATATTAACATTTTTTTTTAACACCCAAAATAATCTGCTGAATTGATCACTTCCTCTGAATGCTAGGTCCAGGATGATTTATGGCAATTTATCTTCTTGTACAAATTGCCAGCCACAGTATATCCACCTTAAACCTGTAGTATTGCATAAGTATTTTGTTAGGCAACTAACAAAATGATAGATGATCTGATCTATATATAGATATTTAAATGTAGATCTGTAAGATTCACCTACAGTCTGTAGCATGACACATGTAGTTAATCCTGTAGTTGAAGATTCTCTGGATTTAAAAGGGAAACCTTACACAATTTCAACCCAAATGCTACCTGTTATATTTGAAAGGTTTGGCAAGAAAGAGTTAGATCCCCAGTGCTTTTTTCAGTCCTGTTCTATGAATCCAGAGACCTTGGCAAATGACTGTTAAAATATAATATATTTTATTAAAAAGAAAATGAGATTTTGCAGAGCAGTGCTGATTTTGTTAATCTGAGAGGCTTATACATGACAGCAGATCTGTCACAGGCGAGAATGGCATTTTCCTGGGATTACTGTTTTTAGCTGGCTTTGTACTGGTTTAAAACATTGGCTTTATTACCATCAAAGTATTTGACCATTGCTGAATTTTTCCATATAGATCTCCTGTAAGCTATTTTGTGCAGCTAGAGGAGTAACCCTGGGGACATTCCTGTACCTAAGATAAACAATTACACTGGTACAAGAAAAGGGCTCCTTCTATATAAAGCACCCACGAATACTACACATTCTTTTAAAGCAGTGCATCATTTCAAGACAGTGCAGCTCCGCTTAGTGAAAAACTGTGAGGTTTGCATCGCAACTGAAAATAAGTAAGCCACAGATGATTAAATGCAGTGGTAGTCCTGACAGTAAAATACTGTACTGTTATGTCATTTTAATTCAAAGGCTGTTACACATAACACGGCACGGCAGTTAAACTAGGCACCCTCACGAGGTGATCACTTCTCAGGTATACTGTAGTAAAATAGGATTCTGCAGCCTTGAGTAAACATAATCGTGTTCATATAACAAACTGCTTACCCACTAGGACATGTTTTGGTTGTTTTGATGTATTGTCCTCAGTGACTGATCACTATTGACGTTTGTATACTGTATTTAAACTGCTGATATGCAGAGGTGCTTTTGCTAATTGTAATGTAACGTGGCCAAGGGCAGTGTAAATGACCAGGCTGCAATCTTGATTTACAGTTTAAAACTGGTGTTGGTTTTATTTTGGGGAAAAAACCGCTGATAAAATAAACCTAGCTGTCAGTTGGAGCACTAACTAAACAATGTTTTGCATGGTCTCTTTCTGACGTCTGGACTGATAGGCCGTTTACCCAAATCAAAACAGTTCATACGTTCCCCTCAGAACCACACATTATTGTTTGGGACTTGCTTGTAAGTCTAATAGTTTTGATTAATGTCTTTAATGGTTTTTAACTCTAAAGTTGTAAAATTTTAGTACTGAACTATTTTCACTAGGGAATTTTCATTTCTAATAGATTTTAGTTTCAGCTATAACTGCAGCCTCTGTCTTGCCTTTGTGTGCTCTTGTAAATGAGGCATTGAAGTGTAGTCTGAATGAGTTTTTGCTAGTAAAGTGAAGAACTGTATAAACTACTCTGCATAGAACTAGGGTGGCCCTTTTTAGCTTGACATCTTATTGTAAACCTCTGTTTGAAGTGACGTGCTTCTTAGAAAGTTATCTGGAGGAGTCTAAGTCTACCTTATTGCTCCAAATAAGTTCTGCTTGGTAGGAGTGTAAGACTGTGTAAAGGTTGTGCAATACCTGTGTTTTAATTCAATACCTGCGTGTCTGTTTGGTGATGTGCTTCTTGTTTTTGGCTGTTGGTCACGTGTAAATGTTTGGTTACAGATTGAACATTATGGATTTAATGCATGAGAGCTAATAATTGTCTTTCTGAGATCTACTGAGATTCATTCCCAGTTCAGCAGCAGGAGTTGACTGAGGCATACTTCCCAGTAGTTACAAATACAATTTCAGTTGATATTTGCTGGAGCTGATCTCCTGGTCCTCAAACCCTCCACTCTGCCCAGAAGTCCTGTACTGTACAGAGGTTGAGTTTGTGCAGTATTTCATGTTGGTGTAGGTGTTTGAGATTGATCGGTCTGCTGCAGTCCTGAGTGTGAGCTGGAAGGAATGCAAGGACTGTTGAATTGTGCTGTCCCTGGAGTGCTTGGCCAATTGTTGCCTTTTTTGGCATGCTGCTCAGTTCTGTATTCACCATTTGGGGAGCTTGTCCCATGTGCGAGGGGGTGGGGATGGAGGGGGGGGGAGCTTACTGTACACTTACAATATTGTGTTTTGTATAGTTTTTTGCTTTTGCAGCATGAATGATTGAAAGGGAACAGCTTCTGTATACTGTAGATCTGTTAAAGCGTCCTGGAATTGGTTTATTACCTTATTTAAAGTCACCCGAATGGGCCATATGGGTTCCATAAGGGAAACAATTACAATCTCACATTCATGCAGGGTGGCTCGGTTCATTAAAATGATTGGCACGATATATTATCACCACATGCTTAGAATTTGAATGCATGCATGTAACTATTTCGTTCAAGTACATATGGCATTCGGAGGCATGAGAAATAATATTTATATTGAAGAAAGTCTTTATTGCACTTACATGATGGTTTAGCTTGAGCATGTCACTTCAGGCAACTTCACTTTGAAAAATACCTCTTGTGGGCGTAGACTGTAACAGAAGGTGGAATCCAGCACTCTATTGTATGTCTAGTCCTGTAGCTGTGGAGGGACCACACAAGGAAATACAAATCAGCCTCCTGAAAAGACTCATGGAAATGAAAGTCCAGTGAACTCGCAAGCATTATCTACAGAGCCAGCCTCGTGCAGTTCACTGTGAGCATGAGAAGGTGGTGCAATGCAGAAACACAGTGTGCTTCTGGTTAGCCTTCGAGTCCTTGTACTTTCCTCCTTTATCTGTTTATAAAGAACAGTACTTCATCTTTACATATAAATGTACCCGTCACATGCACAGCAATATTAAACAGTGCTGCGGGCTAAGCAGAGGAACTGAGGGCCTTTTATTTTTTCATCCAAAAAAGGCTGTGCAATATTTAGTTGTAAGATAAACCTGTTGTAAATCATCCCTGTGTTTAGAATAAATCCTTAGCTCCAAGAATTTCGAAACTTTCCTGGGTTTAATTTCTGGGTATCTACCACTCGCTATGTGCTTAACTCTTGGTTGGGGTGGGAGTTTAGCAAGGCGCTATACTAGACTGTCGGTATCCAACCTTTCAGGCAAGCTTATAACTTGCTGCTTTGATGGCCCACAAATCTAAACTCTTGGTAAATTACAGTTTACCACTTAAACCGGGTTTAAACCTCAAAATGAGTCTTAATTTCAACTACAAAGTTCAATGTTACAAGATGCAATGTACTGGCTGTAGATTAATTCACAAGGAAAGGTTACTTTGCAGCATTAGTCTAGAGTGGGTTTAAAATGGGTCTAAAATAAACCACTAAATGGGTCTTGCTAAACCAATTAATTGGTCTAGGTGTTTGGTACGTTTTAATTTAGACCAAATTTAATGGTTTAACGGGTTGATCCAAACCCCAATTTAGTACCAAGGTAATGGTCTAAATAAGTAGCATGCTGCAATTGACCTTGGAGTTTTCCAGGGAGAGAAGATATCTATTAATGTCATTTGTGTAGACGGCACTAACTGGCAAATCTGTCAAATTAATTGAAGCATCCCCTTTAAAACTTGCTGTATTTTTCATTGTGGTGCCTGGCATTCAACAAATGTATACAAGTTTAATAAATGCCCAATGTTGCAGAGAAATTACAGTTAACTCCTGCATTGCCACAGTTGCTTCTAGAACTTCTTTTAGAGAGGGGACACAGACTGTGATTGTAGTCGAATGTCATTACTTCGTCTTGTAGGAAGTGTCTTAATCAAATGTTTGTACAAATCATTGACTCAAAAATGTTGATGTGCTTCCCACATCATTCCACAGGCAGTTACGGCATGTGTAAACCAAAGGCTAATCTTGACAATGTGCCTAATTGATTATTCTTTTTCCCGCTATAGATATTAAACAGCTATCATCATAAACCTTTGCTAACTTGGCTCAGGAGTAAACCTCATCAGCACTGTTTATGTCTTCTGGCGTGGAAGGGAGAAAAAAAACAGACTCTATCATGTTTTAAAACAAGCACAGCTTTATGTGTGATTGTGACTCTGTACATTCAATACACAGAATGAGCTTCGTCATACAGGCTTCATTGTTCTTGAAGACTTTACTGTCCTTGTTAAAACAGAAATAAACCAAGTTAAATAATTTCAGTATACCAAAATCCTATGGGACAGAGGGACAGTTATATTGTTAGTTATCTTTATTTTGGCAACCTCCTTTTGAAAGAATTCAAAAAAAGAAAAAACACTAGAGGGAAGTCTGTTTTCAGCTCCTATTCTCATGTTTCTCAAGGAGTTTTCAGCCATTAGTGAAAATAGGTCCCTTATAATCCTGGTGTTTCATTTCCATTAATTCAGTACCCAAACTACAAGAAAAAGTAAAGAAGTATTTCCCCTCTGTGCTGATGGAGATTATAGATCCATGGCAATGCAGGAATTGAATAGGAGATCAGGATTACTCCTCCACCTGATTTGGTAGTGCCGTGTCTCCTGTAAAAAAAAAAACACAAGCATATGTTGTTTCTCTACTAATAATTAAACAGGCTGTTGGCTTCTAAAAATAAAAAGTCCAATATCAGTCTCCCAGTCCTTTCTGGCATAAGAATCTGTCATTTTCAGTATTTTTCTTATATTTTGGTAAGGTAGCACTGTCTGTAGGAAATGTTACAGGAGCTTTTATTAAGGCAATTCCCCCAATAGTTTATTTATTTATGTATTTATTTATTTATTTTTTATATATAGAAATAACAGTTGGGGAGTGCCTAAAATCTGTTCCTTACGGTGGAATATTAGTAGGGCCTGCCTTTCTTTTTCAGCTCACGGGTGCCCATTCAGAGCTCATTTGGATGGCACAGTGCCACAACCAGCAGAAATCCTGGCTGTACCAGTGCAATTTTGCCTGGGAGTTGCCTCTTCTTCAGGAAAGCCTAACACAAATGTATAGCAGTGGCACTAACAATCGGCTACACATAGCTGACCTGCTCCTCTTGCTTGCCTCCCTCGTTCTCAGTGAGGAATAAGGTGTCGAGCAGGATAGTGGTGGAGGACTGGATGCATGTTGGTGCAGGCCTTAGGCACAGTGGACTTTGGTAGGGCACTGGACTAATACCATTCCTCATGCTGTGCTTCATAAACAGCTTGGAGTTCTCTGCCATGGATGAACGAAAGGAGATCCTGGTTAACGTCTTGCGGTTCACCTTGGGTGGCCTAGACCCACCATAGTCGCAAGTGATGTATCGGCTAAAAGCCTTCCGGAATGTCTTATTGAAGAGTGTGTAGACGAGAGGGTTGATGCCGGAGGCGACATACCCTACCCAGACAAAGATGTCCATTAGCCTGCCTAAAACTTCCTGACTGCAGGTCTCACAAAACACAGAGGCTACGTTGGTGATAAAGAATGGGCACCACATGACTACAAAGAGGAAGAAGACAATACCCAATACTTTGGACGCTCGCTGCTCATTGCTGATGTTCTGCATTGACTTCTTGCCCATAGCTGACATCCTTCTAATAGGTATCTCTTTCCCGGTGATGTCGTTGTTATTGACGCGGACGTTGGACTGGACCTCTTTCCTGGAGCTGTCAAGCATGACCTCCTGCTCTGGTGAGGATCCTGATGGCGGCAGCTCTCTTTGGAAGATGGTGGACACAGTTGACCAGGTGAAGCGCTGGTGCGTCTTAAACCTGAGCAGGTAGGCCTTTTTCCGCAGAACCTGGATGGTCAGCAGGTAGATGACCATCATGATGGCCAGTGGGACAAAGAAAGCTGCTGTAGAACCAAAGATAATGAACCCCCGAAACCGATCGTTGTTCAACAGACATGTCTTATTTTTGAAGGTGTTGGTTTCGTCTTGAAGGCCTTTGATTGGAATGGGAATGGCAATTCCTGGAAGAGAAGAGAGGACAGTTTCACTTGCCTAGTATGTGACCTGCCTGTGTCTTGGTTCTGCATTGCTGATCAGGCTGAATTAATATTCTAAGAATGGCTTGCACTGACCTTATTAATTACAGTGATTTGTTAAATAAATAATTAATTGGTAATGAAGGATATGGATTTTTCTGTGTAACGTTAATTAGCATAATTGCCTACTTAGTTTAAGGTACTTGCTTAGTTCAATTTTTGTATTAAGATCTAGAGTTATGTTAACTTCTCAATGCACCATTTCTACTTGTGTAGAGAGTGGGTGTTTTTAAATTCATCCAGAAACTGACCTTCGTATGATTTAGAGGCATATAAAAAGTCTGTAATTCATTTGCAGGCACCAAAGTGGCGTGCTAGGAGACTGGTAAATGAGAGGGGGAATTTTTAAAATGTTTGTGTTATACTGTAAAAGGGAATCTAAATACACAATAAAGAAACGTGTATTGTTACTAAGATAGAAAGAACATCATGAGTGCCTGATAATTTAGTTTCAGCTATCGACTTCCTAAATGTTGGGTTCCTTAATTTTACTTATTCATGTATTTATTTATTTATTTATTTACTTGAATTTCAGCATCTCATTTGCTTTGTCAGAGAAAGCCGTTTTGAAGTTAATTGCCTTGCATATTCTAGTCAGTGATATCTGCCTTAACGCATCATAAATAAAGTGACTGTAGATGGCTATATTGGTATAAACCCTTCCCTGGTAGTGAGTTCAGGGTTGAGGTGCAACAAAAACAGTGATGTTAACCTCAATCCTGTGAAGCTCCGCCAAGATGCTGTAGCCAACTTCTGATATTAATGTTTGGGCAGCCCAGTCCAGTATAATAGTCTGATCTATTTATGAAACTTGTGCATGTATTTATATATGCTAGTAATGTGTTTAACAGAATTTCTTCTGACCTCAGTAATTCTTATAATAAAAAGGGTTCACTGGTCGGTCAAACATGAAGTATGCTTTCCCAGATGATTCGTGAAGTAGGTACAGGTATAGAGTATTGGTTTTGAATACATAGCTTTTTGTTTTTGTTATTTTGCCTTTGTTTAAGAATGAGTCGGTATTTTTCTACCAGTCTTGCATTACATAGTTAAGACTTGGTAGCTGCAGGATTACAGGTTTGATGGTGAAACATGCATCTTGTATAGATAAGTTAGATTTAGTTTATACTACTGGAGCCCTGTTTTAATCGGCTTAAGTTGGTCTGTTGTCCAGCATGTGTGGTGCGTGCCTCTGTCTTGTGAAGTAGATGTGGAGGCACAGTGATTTATTTAATCCCTTTCTAAACGTTTCAATATTTAGGTAATGAGAATGTTGCTCAATGAACCTTGGCCAGTGTTTTAGATGGAATGTTTTCCTTACACACAAGATGTATTCTTTTGTTGGAGGATTCATAAAAGAATATACAATTATATAGGGAACAGAAAGCAATTTCTTGACTAACATAAACATGCTCCTTTAGTATTGGTCACGTACACCAACTGTGTAGAGAACCCAGAATTAAAGTTTATTTAATCCCAGATGTACTGTGCTGTCAAGTAAGTTTGCCTGCTGCAAGATTCCAGTATTCCAGAGTTCTGTGTTCAATTTACTGACTTTCATATCCCAGTACTGTGCCCCTCTATTTCCTGTATTAACGAAAAAGGCCAATAAGGACTGAGCCCCAACCCGGACCCCTGGGTTAAGTTTGAGGATTGTATGTATGTGGACAACATATTTGCATTTGTTCATTTCCCTATAACATATTTTACCATACATGCACATATGTTTTAACTGGCTGCTATATATTGCACACATTTTCCTGACAGAGGCCCTGTGTTTTTTTTAATTGCACTGTTGAGCTAGTGTTAACTTTTCATTGCTCTGTAAGTACGGAGTTGGATTTAACTTTAAAGGTCCTAGACTGCATTCTCAATTCTGTGGCCTTATGGTTAGTTTCTCCTTGTATACCCAAGTAAATATTCCCCGTTTCAATGGGTGGAAGCAAGTTATCATTTGCCATTATTTAAAACCGGTATACCTAGCACCTAGTTTCTCTTGTCTCATGCAGCAATTTAAAAAAAAGTAATGAATGGTGGTTACAAAATTAGGTAAAAAATGCATTTGTTTTAAACCCAGACCTGTTAAGAAACTTTATCTTGAAAAGCTGCAAGTAAAGAATGGTACAAAATCTTCCAGTGAGCAGCTGTGAACATGCTAGCAGATAACAGCTTAATTTCTACGAATGGTTTATAGAATGTCTGACCAAACCAAACCAACCAAACTAACAAGACAGTAGGAGTGGTGTACTGTATAGTACTGGGTTAGGTCTAGGTCTGGGGGATGACTGCCAAGACACAAGCGTTAAATAAATATTCTGTGGATAGCTGTCCAGAAGAAAGCTAATTTGTACTTTCGTAGAAAATGATTGCTAAGGTGGGGAGCTCACTGTCTGCTCTGCTTTGACTTGTGGAAAGATGCATGATCATTAATGCACTGATTCCAGCCAAATACAATCAAAAATAAATACAGACCTGAAATGTTATGCTTTTAAAGCAACATTATTTCTTATTGAAAGCCCAGAGCCAGTTTGCCACTCAACACAAACAATATTTTTGGAATGTGACATGTTGTAAAACTTCGGAGGTTCCTATGAAGGACAGAAGTATTGCTTTCATTCATATTTTATTTTGTAAATTCAACAAGGTTATTTGTTAATGTAGAGGGGAAAAAAAACAATTGTGCAAAAGCTTTAACTATTCTTCCATAAAGCTGGAGCTTAACCAGTACTAGTCCAGACAGGCCACTAAATAGTTATCTTTCCTTTTGAGTGTATGGCTAGAATGATGTAAAACCACTGCCCTGCCTGCATAGCTGAGTGGGATTGAGAATAAAAATGACAGCGTGCTGGTGATTACTCAAGAGCAGGAGATTTGACCCCCTTGACTTTGTCCCAGTTCCTTTCCTAGCTCTGAAGACCCTTTCCCTAAACAAACTCAAATTAGGTCTCTGTCTAAACATTGCAAATCCACCCTACTTGTATTCACACATTGTTTGTGTTTTACCGAGAAAATGAACCCCAACAGGTCAAATGTAGGTCCACAGAGGTCCTGTAGATTGTGAAATTGCCAGGCTTTTTT
Source organism: Polyodon spathula (assembly GCF_017654505.1). NCBI lineage: Eukaryota > Metazoa > Chordata > Actinopteri > Acipenseriformes > Polyodontidae > Polyodon > Polyodon spathula. Next base: position 29,742,044 of record NC_054544.1, on the reverse strand, counting down.
ACAAGGCTTCTTTTTTTGTTTTAATTTCAGAATATATCAGAAGTTTCCTGTTGTGTTTTCAGAGCAGGGTATTTACCTTTTTAGCTTGGCTGTAGGAAATGTAGGGCATCCTTGGAAAACAGAAAGCAGAAGATGTCTGGTCTGTTTCAGAGTGAACGACTTCACTAATTTGGTCAAAGTGAATTGCTATTCTTTTTTAATGAACATATGCTAGCGTGTTCAAATATACAAAATAGAAAAAGGATTGCCTGCTAGTTCAATGCCTCCAAGCAATTAGTTAAGCAATTGTTCCTAATGTTCGTGCCAACACCAGTATTATCTCTTAGACAAATTATGAGACTTGTTTTACACACTCCAGGTCATATTCTTGTAAAAGCTTGAGACTGCTTTGCTTTTTGAGTAAAAGTTGGAAGTTAACAGAATACATCTTTAAAAAAAGTTTTGTATGCATGGTGGTAGCGGCTCTCATTGGTTTATTGCATTACGGAAATGGAGTTGGGTGGCTACATCTCTTTTTGCAGTATTTAAGCAATATTGTTTTGTCTTGGCACTGATGCATGCATATGCTAAATGGATCAGACCTCTTACCTATAGAAATCAGCCACACCACGGCTATCTTGCCCATGGCTTTGGCTCTTGATTTGAACTGGCTGTGCTGAATGGGCTTCTTGATGGCGATGTAGCGATCCAGGGAGATTGCACAGAGATGCATGATCGAGGCTGTGGAGAAAAGAACGTCCAGGAATATCCAGATAGGGCAAAGTGAGGTGGGCAGAGGCCACTCTGAGTCTGAAACAGAGCACAAGATCAAGAAGAAAGAAGCAGTCACTTGACCAGTTCTAAGGAATATGCCGTGCACTGCAATCAAGTGTCTGATGTTTCAACTTACATGTTTATCAAATAAATACAATGTGAGTTTAGATAAACCTGTGATCTTCCCAGAAACATGTGAAGTTATGATATGAAGTCTCTTGCAGTTGAGGGTTATTGCACTTGTACACTTTGTGGGTAGATTAGTCTCAGTAACCAGCTGCATTGTTAAAATGCTTTTTAGATGATGTATCTGCATACAGTTTGTTACTGTTCAGTTTTTTCCATGGAGCCTCGTTGGCTGTTGGCTCAGTAGATGGCACACTTCACCTCTTAATGTAATGATCAGAGCGCTTTTTTACTGGGTTCTTTCTTGCAAGTGCCATTTAGTAAGTAATCAGGCAAGAGTGTACGCTTGAAATTCTGTTAAGTTTGACAGTAAAATATTTTCTTTATCGACGTGAACCAAAACAAAAAATTCTGCATTAGGGGAAGGCAGGTTATAAATGGGTCTATGGAGTTAGACACGTTGATAAAGAAGAGCCATTGAAAGGAAAGAAAGCCATTTATTTCACCTAGTAGACCTCGAACCATGCACAATGCATTGCTCTGGGTCCAGCAGTCCATTGTACTGAGCTGTGTATTTTCACTAACCTTTGTTATCCGGTGATGGGAGACAATTAATTCACCCCAAGCTAAGGTGCAGTATGCAATGCACAAATAGTGAACTTAAGCAAAACCTGAAACGCTTATATAAAAAATCATCAAAACTGAAACTTATTTGAGCCTATATGTAAAGATATAGATATCCAATTTAAACATGTTTTAATTGGTGTGTTTGCTGTTTTTTTGCTTAACGTGCAGTGGTGAGCTGATCTAGGAAAGTTGCCATTGGTAGCTTGTGTCACATGTAATAGGGGTTCAGATGAAAACTATGTTTATGTAGTAGGCTATAAGGCATTACCTGAGAAGTAGTTTTGTTAGCTTGTATTTCTGTTCCTGTTGAAAACTTTGTTTTTCAAATGCAAACCCCAACAGAAACAGCCCCATTACACGCTTCAACAGGATAACGAATTGGACATGTAAATGTATTATTATTTGAAATATAATTGATTTAAGAGATACGCTTCTCGGAATTCAACGGCCGTGATCTGAGTTTGCTGTTTTCATCAACGCTACGTTTGTGGTTGGCATCTGGGTTTGTCTTTATCTGATCACAAATGCCATCCCTGTCTCTGAACTTTTAGAATTCGAAGCTTCATTTTGTATTACACAAGATAGCTTTTAGGGCCTTTTAAACACTGCTTTAAAATACATTGTAGTTTCCTTTTCAGCATAAAAATAGGAAGCCTCTATGTTCCATTTTATTTCTATTATATAAAAGTTCCCTTTTCAAAGGTGAATAAAACAAGTTAAAGATTTGTCAGAATCCATCTTATTTTTATTCAGCTTTTAGAACAATTAATTTATTTAAATTGTGGATCGTAATTACAGACAAAGTTGTGATGGAATATTATGGATACTAATGTTACTTTGCGTGTTCTATCTGTAAATTAGGAACACTGTGTGCCTTTATCTTATTTATTTTAAATATTATGAATAGTGTTTAGCAGCCAATACAAATAAAATGACTGAAATCCCATCTGTCTGTAATATGGAATTGTAGATCACTTCTACCACACCAATATTTGAAGAAACTAAGACTGGAGCCCATGTGAATGCAATTACCTCAGCTTTGTTTATTTATACTGTAAAGTTTACTTATTTATTTAATTTTTTTTTAAGAGGGTAGCATTTTGTTTACAGGAAGCCCTTAATTTACATTAAAAGCAGGTTACAATTACGAAAAGCCACTTGATAAATCATAAGTGCTCTGCATATTTTTTTTTTGTTTGTTTTTTAAATCCTTTATTCATTTTTTTTCCAACATCCTTGCCAGCTTTTATAATATAGTATCAGTTAAAAATGTTTGTGTGACTTTTGGAGGATCCTGACAGTCTTTAAAAAAAAAAAATGACTTCTCTTTCTCTCGAGGGCAGACACAAGAGGTTTGAAACTAACCTGAACACATGCTCTCTATTCATTTATTCCGCTTGCTTTAGAAAAATGAATACAAATCACAGTTCCAGGAACAGCTAGCTCCATTATATGAAACCTCCCTGATTGGCTTTTTTTTTGTAAAGCTCAGAAAATGCTGAGCAAGACCACCAGATGTGAAAGCAGGTTACCAGAATAAATTACTGAAGCTGTACTTGAAAAAAAAAATTGCAAAAAACATTTAAATGCACCAGTATTGTAACTGTTGTGTGGTTGCTAAAGTTTTGCTGTTCCCATTTCTTTACTAGAGTGCTAAATCTACCACCAGTTATCTATCTATCTATCTATCTATCTATCTATCTATTTAGCTGTATGACTCTGCAGTATCTCTGTTTGATATATAAGGACTACAAGTGGAGTTCATCAGTAGTGTTTTCACAGACCAATCACTAACATTGTAACCCTGTTACATAAAAAATATTATTGTCAAAATAAGTTTGCAGTGGTCGCAGCCTTTGATAAAGGCTTTCTAGTAGCACAGCAAAGTTAATTAAAGTCCAGGTATGTTTTAAATTGCTTAAGTAGCTTGGTTTCACTACAGGCGTTTGTTCCTAATTGTTTTAGGCATATGTTTCATTTGATGAGAGCAGGGGGGAATCTGGGTGAAATAAAATCCCTTTGTTTAAAATGGTTGGTAAGGCCGAGAAGGTTCTCTGGGTTTTTGAGACTACCTTCTCGAAATCTCTAACAAAGAAAGTAAAGGTTAAATATTCTAACTTAAAATTAACTTAATTTTAAAGAATCTATTGACAATGTTTTATTATTGTTAATTTTCCTCAATATTATACTTTTTTTCATTGGAACCTGATAAAAAAACTCATGGAGGGAACCTCTATATTTGAGTAATATATATATATATATATATATATATATATATATATATATATATATATATATATATATATATATATATATATATATATATATAGATAGATAGATAGATAGAGAAGGATAGTCTAGATAGAGAAAGTGTGTGTGTATATATATGTATATATATATAATTATTTTTTAATATTTTTTTTTTTTTGGATGGACATACTTTTTTTGCTATTGGTTTATCCTTCTGGGATATTCAGGGTTGTTTATTTTTGGGGGATTTATTTATTTATTTTTTTCTTTCTCTTGGAAAACCAACATTCTGCTGGCAACTCTTTCCAGGGAGTGGTAAGACCAGTCTATGATGGGTTTTTTCATCGAGGAAGGTTGTTTTTTCTTTTCACAGTGCAGAGACTGAACTGAACTTAAGTTATTAACTGCTGTGCTCAAAGTAAATTATAAGTGGTTGGGGAAACAACAGTGACAGTTACTTTTGGGTATATACTTCTTTCTCTGGTTATTGTTGATTGGTTTGCTGCAGTGTCAGTATTCGTCTGTGTTTGAGGGTTCTATGTCGTTTGTATGTCTGTATGTTACAAGACACTTGAATTTGAATTTAAACTTTCCCTTGTGTTTTTTTTTAATTAAGTGTGGCAATTCTTTCTAATTTGGGGAGGTTGTTACAACATTTCTTGCAAGGCTTTCCCAAATAAAACGTTCCGTGCTGCGATACTTGAGCTGAAACGTTTATAGATGGGATGCCTTGCAGTTTTCTAGGTTAACAAAAACTAGCATGTGGTCAGCCAGCCAGCAGTACTGCATTTATATATATATATATATATATATATATATATATATATATATATATATATATATATATATATATATATATATATATATATATATATATATATTATATAGCCCTGTGCTTTGTAATACTGCGCATTAGCAGGACCGCATCCCTTGGGTGTAGAGGGCTTGTTAGGTGGCTTGCCTGTCTTAGAGGCAGGAGTACACAGGCTTGCAGACCCTGGCTTCCTAGAACGTGCTTTAGGAAGGTGATCCTTTCAGTTTTTTTGTTTAGCCAGAGTTCCTTCTGCTTTGCAGATGTTCAAAATCAGAACCTGTGAAAGGTTTTTCTTGCTCAAAGAAAAGGTTCTACACAAGGCTTACCTAGTGTATTAAATAGGGTTTTAATTATGAGAATTTGGAATTGCATTGACTTTTTATTTGAGAGAGCTGGAAATAAGCATTTAGGCAGCATGCCATTTTTTTATTGAAAGAATATAAAGGTTATATAAAAAAGTAATTATATATGCATGGGACGGAAGAAGCCAATATTGATCCAGTTACATTGCAACTAAGAATTCAGATATCGATGGAACCTACTGAAAATAATTTTATTAAATGCAATAAAAATGCCTTTAATAAACACGGTGCTGCTGTGCACCAAACACCTCAAAGATAAACAAAACTGTCTTGTCTTTCCGCCATGTAAGCTGTCTTCAGTTATCCTGTACCCTCTGGCTGCCCAGTTCTCTGTTCAATTTCCTATAATAAATAAACTGACAACTCACTTTTAATAATTCTATTGTGTGTGTATGTATATGTGTGTGTATGTTTGTATGTATGTATGTGTATAATTTCATGATCGCTGTATCCAGCCTTGCAGCTGAAGAGCCATGCAGGAGACACACACACACACACACTCACACACTCACACACATGCACATTTGTGCACCAGTTGCATACTTACTGAAGAGCACAGTGGTGAGAGCAATGGGCATGACCAAGAGCCCAACCAGCAAGTCTGCCACCGCCAGCGACATCAGGAAGTAATTGGTGGCGTTCTGCAGCTTCCTCTCCAGCGAGACGGCCAGGATCACCAGTATGTTGCCCCCAAGGGTGGGGATGATGAACACGATGATGAGCAGGGCAGCCCAGCACAGTTCCTCTCCTCCTCCTCCTCCTTGGGCAGCACCTGGTACCCCCACCAGTGCACTCAGCCTTGGTGGCTGGAAGGACTCTGAATAGGAAGAATTGGCAGCTAAGGGGAAAGGCCACTGCATCTGGCTGTCCTGCAGAGAGATGCTGCCGCCATGCTCTGACATGTCTTTGTTGTTCACGTGTTTTCCTGTCTTCGCTGGTCCCGGTGTATCCTGGGGCTTAGCCAGCATGGTCACAGGGCCCGCAGTCCACGGGGGGCTGCAGTTTGCTGGGTTAGTCTCCTAGTCGTCACTGTGCTGTATTTCCAAATAGAAAGAGACCAGAAATGTTTTTTAATAATCTGC